>NW_006431925.1:656249-662172 GCF_000325575.1 Pteropus alecto | reverse complement strand
GTAAATATATAAAAATTATCCCAAGTAATTATTTGACCTCTCGGAATATGAATCAGTTCAAGACAAGAACAAGCTTCCTCTTCCCTGTCACAGATGTTATTTAAAATACTGCTCTGTAAGCCTCCAGAGCATTTCAACAATTGCCAAAAATCCACCTTGCCCCAAAGGCCTAATTGAGATGCCGATGATGGATATACATACAATTCAACCTTGACTTTATAACCACTTAATTATGAAAGAATGATGGAAGCTCTTTCCAAAGGTTAAATAAAAGTGTCAAAGGCAAGTAAGTGCTATAATAAAGGTAGGTAGGAGGTGGCTGTGGAAGTACAGAGGAGTCAGTTGGGCAAGAATCCAGGTGAAGGGAAGCAGAATTTGCCACTCCAAAATATGTCTCTTTGGTTTAAGGATTATTTTAACCTTATTATTTTTTAAGAAAAAGCAGACATAGGAAAAGCTCTGAAAACTGAGTAGAGGTTACCTTTTCGTAAAAGACATTTACATTTATAAGGGAAATCTCCATTTGTAAAAGGAAAAGCTCTGAAAACTGAGTAGAAGTTACCCTTTCGTCAAAGACATTTACATTTATAAGGAAAATCTCCATTTGTAAAGGTGTCTCCCTCTCTGAACCAGGAAGAGGAGGATGACTCTAAATCTCTAGAAACTCTATGTGGAGAAGGCAAAGACCTAAACCTGCATAAAAACCTTACCCTTGCTTACTGTGATTTTCCTGATAACCTACCACAACTGGCCTTCTCCACAATATCGTCCAACCTCTCATGTACCCCAACATCTTCTTTTGTCTTTAGCTGGATATGGTATTTAAGCTGATGGCTTGGGCCGTTTCTGAATTACTTAGCTTTCCTGGGTCTTTCTCATGTATATAGGAAATATAATGCTATTAAATTTGTGTTTCTCCTGTTAATCTGCTTTTTATTACAGGGATTTCTCAGCCAAAAACCTAGAAGGGTAGAGGGAGAATGAGATTTTCCTCCCCACACAGGCAAAAGGTATGGTGGCTTAGGCTGTGAGGTGATCGTGCAGATAGGAGTCATAGTCAGACCCTGCTCACACTTTAAATGTAGAGACAGTCTGTTGATGAATGATCATAGGTATGAGCAACAGAGACAAGTAAAGGACGTCTCCAAAGTTTAGGCCTGAGCAACTGCAAGGTTAGAGTTGGCATTAACTGAGATGAGAAAAAAAGGGTTATCTGGAGTTCACTTTTGGACACGTTAAGTTTTATGTGCCTATTAGACACCCAAGTGGAAATGTCTAAGAGGTAGTTGACATACAAATAAGTCTAGAGTTTCAAGAAGAGGTCTGGGCTTAACATAAACATCTGGTGGAGGTGTATAAATGGTATTCAAAGCCATGAGTCTAAATGAGGTCACCAGGTGAGTACAGATGGAAAAGAAGCTCAAAAATTGAGCTCTGAGCACCCCAGTGTTAAGCAGTTAACAACTTCTAATGGAAGTGTCTTAGGTCATAAGCTTATTTGTGAAGTGTGGCCTAAGAAATGCTGGTGAGGATAAAAGAAAATAATGTGTGGAAGTACGACATATCTGAAGCAAGCACTAGGTCAAGAATGGTGGGATTAATTATGTTTAGATTGATAAGGGGTCTCTCCTGAAGTTGGGGATGGAAGCCAAGGCCAAAATCATCCACAAGATTCTAGACAGAGAAATGGAACAGATGTTGGAGAGGGCACCACATTGCCCACCACACTAACCATATATCTTTAAACTTTTCAATGTTGCTATAATAGTTTATACTTTAATATTAAACAAAACTTCATTTAAATTAGGGCACTGTCACCAACAGTATGACCTTAGGCAAGTTACTGAACTTTTTAAATCTGTTTCTTTATATAATACTTCCTCTTATTTTAAGAGATTCTCTAAAAAGAATCAACTCAGCTATTACATATAGAGTAGTCAATGTAATACATGATCCATAGTAAACGTTCAAAAATATTAAATACTATTTTTTTTCTTAGCCTGGATTCCCTTGAAAGTGTAGCCTGAAGCAAAGGCACATGTGCATATAAATTACTTGGGAAGCAAGCCCAGGAAGTAGGAATACAGGAAGGATGGAAAGCCAGTAGCAGGATGGGTTACCATTGCCAGTTGACAAGATAGATTGCACAGAACCTGCTAGAGAACCTCATGAAACATGCCTCAGAATTGTGTGTTCTGCATGACAACAGAGGAATGCACTTATCCATCAACTCCTGTTTCTTATTGATCAAAGATGTCCCCCATATCATCCCCTACTTTAACTCCTCACATTTCTAGGTTATAAAAGCACATGTCAGGGGTTTCCCACAGGTGTTCTATACCACTGCTTCAGAGAAGACCCAGGGTAAGAAGCAAAAGGCACAGGCCAAGCTATTGTTAGACTGCTTTTGTGCAAAGCAGACTGATGGCAGTACAGAACTGGTCTCTGCAAACTGGCTGGGAACAAGTGGAGCTGAGAAGATGTAAGATGAGCTCAAAAAGTGTGTGATAATTAATGTATTGTCATAATTATTATTATGCATCTTTGCTAAATCCTCATGTTAGAGACCTTATCTCTGGTTCGTGCTCTATTAGATCTGCTCCCAAAATGCAAGGCTAATTTCTTTTCTATCGTATAACTCAGTGTTTTACAAATAGAAGATCTCAATATTTGCTAAATTAAAATGAATTAATATGACATAAAAAAACAAAATGCAAATATATGAAGATTTATAATTTGAAACATATGTGTTTTGGGTCTGTGGGTATGTGGTTTTTTTAATCTGTATTTCCTGTATACTATATACTGTATTTCCTCCCCTAGCAATTCGAAAGCAGAAATTTGAAAAAAGTCTTAGACTAGTTTATTTCCTTTGGCTCTGTGCCAGAAAAAAACAACAACAGAAGCAACAAAACCCTGATTTTGTACAAAAGGCAATAAGACTCTGAAAAAAATTTTTACCTCTCTAATTGCTTCCCCAGTTACCTTTTCTAGATTCATAGGAATTAGTGGTGGGAGAGGCACAGCTCAATTGGTTGTGTAGAGTTGAGCTCCTCTGAGCTTCATTATGGCCTGGGTAAGAAGAGAGCTGTCGGCAGAAGAGCTTGTCTATCCCCCTCACTGCTCCAGGAACCTCTCACATGTAAATAAAAGGTCAGCCTACTTCCATCCCCCTAGTGTTGACTGAGTTGGTCACATGCTTTCACTTTTCACTCTAGGTAAGTAGAATCCCATTAGCCAGGTAAATAAGACCGGAACTCATTTTATCTTAGCTCAATCTGTTCGGTATTTTCCTATGTGTGAACATGTTTTTTTATTCTTTTCGGTACCCATATGAACTATACCCAAAGATAATGTAAAGATAATGGGCAAGGGCAGCCTTGTGCACAGACTAACTAAGTCACTAGCCACACTACATATTTAGAGGGCAGATCCTTCCTCAATTAAGGCGTGAAAACCCACTATTAGTACTTCATTCCTCTCTGCTAACAGTTTCCTTCCCAGCACATCTTCTTTGAGAAAGATTACCTGGTTTGAGGGGAAAGATTTAGCATACTCAGTCTCTGATAGCTTAATTGAATGGCTTGGTCAGGTACTGTTTGAGACAGGCATTCTAACTTTGGAGGCAGAGAGAGACCAAAGAAGGCTGGAGGTCAAAGGCTATGAGGGTGGGCTAGAAAGCCAGGAGGGGATGGAAGATACTGCGAACCTGCAACCCAACAATTTGACTAGCCAGCTTTGAAAGTGAGAGAATTCCAGGCCTCTCCAAATCCCTAAAGTGAAGGCCCTTTGCTTCCTGTGGTCCCAAATGGCAAAAAGATGTTGTCTTTAACCATGAGAGACAGCATGGGCAAGGCACGAGCTACTAACCAAGCCAAAGGGGCATCGCAGAGGAGACACAAGTGTCCTCCCATCTGCATTCAATAACCTTTCCTGGGTTTTGTTCTCCTGATGAAAAATTACATTACAGTTATCTGTTCTTATCACCTTTCTCTAAAATAGCATTAACTCTGCCAGGTCTACCACCTTTTATAAAAACAAAACACTTAGCAATTTTAACCACAATTTACAAATGAAATGTTCCCCCTCTAATTCTAAAGGCCTCTATCAGATTGTCCTTCAGTGAAGGAAATTTAGTACAAAGAGGACCTTCTCTTCCTTTGCTTGACCTTAGCTTCCCTTTCCTGTGGAACTTCCCCCACCCTGCTGTTACCCTTTGTAGCAGCTCTCTCTCTTTCTCTTGGCCTTTCTGTTTAAATTTCTTAGGAGAAGGGCATTTGGCCTTTGCTTTCAATTTTATCTGCCCACCATCACTACCTCAATTATTCTATCCTGGGGATTTACATTCCCAGCTTCATTTCTAGTTTTTGGAATAACAGGCTTCCATGACTGCTAAAAGCATTTCAGAGATTCTCAGCAGTTAATCATTAAATCAACAAATATTTCTTGGTCACTAAGAAAGTCCCTTTTTAGGGCTACAGAGTGACAAATATAAGATTCTGTCCAGAAGCAGCCCACAATCAAGAGGAAAGTGTGAAATTAATTAAACCAGGAGGCCATTAGACTGAGGTGACTCTAATGCAGAGGTGACTTTATGGGGGAGTAGAAAATTTCCCCTCTCAGTTCTTCTAGCTGGTCAAATAATTAAAATGCCACAAGACACAATAACCAAAGAGGAAGTAACCAAATTTAATCATGCATGTACATACTGGGGTTCTATAATGAAATGGGGCCTGAGGACAAATCAGTCAATTAAGGCTTCTATGCCATCTTGACCTAAGGAGAAATGGGGATTGTGGTTTAGGGCTTCGAAGGGCAAGATGTCACTTCACAAAGAGATGGAAAAGCAAATATTTGGTAAATGAATGTTTGCTGGATCATCTTTAACAATGGGACGCTGAGAGGACTTTGATCAAATGGGCCTTGCTAGGTTCCTCTCTGTCACATACTAGCTCATATTAAACTATAGTTACCTATGATGATAACCCTCTTCCTGGAGCAGGTCCTCTATCTAAATTCCTTTTAGGCAGTTAGAGAGAAAGTCAAAGGTTCTCCCTGAGTCTTTTGTTTCTAAAAATAACTAGTTTAAAATCATCGATATCCCAAAGAGGCATATTTTGGGATGGCAAATTCTGCTCCCCTTCACCATTCACTTAAGCAAACCAAAATCTAAGCCTATAAATGCCTCAAGCTTACAAAATTAAAACCTTGAAAACAAAGAGTCACAAAGAGCCAACAAGGCTTTAAGCTATAGCCAATCAACAATTTCCTCACTTTCCTTCTGCCTTTCTCTATAAGTCTCTCCATAAGCTCCTGCAGGTAGAGTGCTCCTAACCACTTCAGGTTTGGCACTGCCCAATTAGAATCAATTTTTTCTCAGAAAAACTCAAAAATTCTAACATCCTTCAGTTTATCTTTTAACAAAACTTTAAACATTATAATGAATACACAATTTAATAAACATTTCCACAAAGTCGTGAGTAGTGTCTCTTTGTCAAGAGTACTGACTGAGGCAGGAGGAACCTGTCTGAGAGACATGGAGATACTTTTCCAGGAAAGAAATATTTGGCCAGTATCTTATGAGATGAGCAGGACCTTCATATTGAGAGCAGTACATGGAGATGCACATTTCTCCAGACTGGAGGAAGGGCATGAGCAAAACACAGAAAAATTTAAAAGTGTTCAACACGTGAAAAAGCGAAAAATGTGGTGGCTGCAGACAGATGCAGCAAGGATGGTCAAGAATGAAGTTGGAGATGTTTGTTGGTCAGAAATAGTCTTACAGGCCATGCTGGGGCAAAGGGAGCCAACAAAGCCTAAACAGCTTGGGAATGATATGGCTATATCTATGTGTAAGAGGATTACCATGGGGGAAATACAGAGGGGTAAGCACAGCTAGAAAAGATTTGTTTCTGTTATACCA
>NW_006431925.1:616877-656213 GCF_000325575.1 Pteropus alecto | reverse complement strand
AGAGGGTGAGAGCTTGAACTATACTTTGCAACAAAGTTACAAGATGAAAAGGTGTCCTCACATAGTTCTGTGTGTGCATGCGTGCGTGTGTGCGTGTGTGTGTGTGTCCAATTGCTTTCAAAGCTAAACCAGTATTTGAGACTTGAACTTTGCCTTAGTTTGTCTCACACTTGAGTTTTTTAAGTTTTATTCCACTTTATCTACTCAGAAAATACTTACTCCCAGTGACTCAAAAACCAGCCGGCTATATTTTAACCAGAAAATATTTTCTTACCTATCAGCAATTGATTTTTTAGGGTTGCTATTACTGATAACAGATGTTGAAACATTTCAGCTTACTTTTTATTTCTTTATTCTCAAGATTTTAAAACAAGTTTTAAAAATATTTTATATAGATTTTATCCTTGATATGTTTTTCCTAACATAATTACTTCTTTTCTCCCAATGTATAATAAAAAAAAAAATTAACAGCTCCTGTTACTGTTTATTTCCCATCTGTTGGAGATAATATAAAATTTCAGATGTGCTTCGAAAATACCTACCAAACATGCCAAATATAATTTATACTATACTAAATATTATGTTCATTGCATATATTTTATATACCACTTCCGGCTAAATTGTGCATTATTAGAGCATGAATCATCCTGTTTAACTTATTCTAATTTTATCAGACTCAACAATGACTCTGATATTGAACCGGGGTATCATATATTTTTTTTAGTACAAAGTATCTGAACTTTTTCTATACTTACAGAGCAAACTATATTCTATATTTCTTAACACCAAAACAGTGGTTAATAAGTATATGTAAAGTATGAAGTTTAAGAAACTCAGCATACGAAATAGTGAAGATGTTGTGGTGAATTTATTTAATTTTCTCCCTTGACATAGCGCAATTCTTGGTTATTTGAAACAGTAGGTAAGAGAATAAATAATTGCTGCTTTAAATTTCTCTGTAGAATGCCTATATATAAAGCAAATGTCAGTAGATGTTCCCTTCATTCCATCATGTCAGCTTCTCTTCACACCATCCCTGTTGACTAAAAATAAGCTTTCAGAAGGTTAAGGGGAGCTGTCTATTAATTTTCTTGCACAAAATTGGTGCTGAAATAATATTCATTGGAACAGATCTACTTTATTATTACTAAACTTCAGATGGTCCTTAAACTCTATTTCAAGTACACACTGTTTAAAAAGAACAGAAATACTAAACTTCTACATATTCCCTAACACAAGTAAATGTTGTAAACATAGTATGTATTTTCAGGCATTCTGAAATATTTATGAGCATGCGCACACACACACAAACACACACAACACAATATCCTATTTTTTATGACGGAAACACACTATCTTATTTTTGCTCTACTCCCATTGATGTTGCAAATAGTTTTATTCGGCTGTCAAAGTTAATAATGATTAAGCTAATAAAAATATAGTTTGTTTATATTTTGCAGTTGTGCTACATTATTGTGTGTCTTACTCTTTGGATGGTTCCTGACATAATTTTACGTAAATAAATACACTTTCTTAATTCTCAGCTGATAAACCAGTGCCCAAAAATTGTTACTAAGATGAAAGATTTATAGAACGAGTATTCTGGATTAACTATGCACTTGTCCTACAATCAACTAGCCCATAAGGTTCTCAAAGTGTGATGACCCCCGCAATCCCAAGACACTTTCAGGACACCTATGATATAAAAATTACTATTTTTATAATACTAAGAAATTATAATAATACTAAAAATTGTTATTTTTATAATACTAAATTACTTATAATGCTAAAATTATTTCATACGAAGAAATTATAACACTAAAAATTATAAGACTACTTAACACTATTAGTTATATTAAGAAATTAATAATTAATACTAAGAAATTACTTTTATATTACTAAGAAATTATAAGAAAATACTATTTATAATACTAAAAAATTATTTATCTCATAAATGTACAGGGGAGTTTTCCAGAGGCTACCTGGCATGTAATACTGCAACTGATTGAATGCAGAAGCAGATGGGACAATCTAGTTGTCTTCTATTTAGCCAGACATGAAAGAAGTTGAAATAATTTAGAAAAATAATGTTCTCATTAATGTTATTCTCTTAGAAATATGGTTATTTTTCATTAAAATATGTTAACATGTAACTTATTTTAAATTAAATTACATAAGCATTATAATAATATCTATTTTAATTTCTAACACAGTAAACATTGATTGGTAGACCCACATAAACAAAAGCTTTTTGGAGTTTTCAAAATAATTTATAAGAGTATAAAGGAGACCTGGAGCCAAAAAGTTTGTAAACCACTGACCTAGCTTTCAATTAATTCTTCCATGTTAAACTCATAAAACAGAGAGAAGAGGAGAAAAAAGGTCAAGACCATAGGGTTCCTTATATTGGCTCCCTCAAATGCCCAGGAATTACTCATACTGCAAAAATTAATTTACATCTCCATTGATTTGGTTTTCAATTTACATTCAATTAAAGTTAATTTTTTTCCTATTAATATAACCAGACTGAACAAGCAATTAATGAATTCTCGGTAGTTAATTATAATGGCATCACAGGAGGATGAAATGGGAAAGAGAATGAACACTTATTGGGTCCCTACTATGTGTCAGGCACCTTATAAATAGCAGGTGGTTAAAAGCAAAGGCTCTGGATTCCTTCTGGCTCAGATCTTTCTCCACCACGTACTAGTTGTGTGAGCTTGGGCAAGTTACCTAGCCTCTCTCTGCTTCCATTTCCTCATCTGTAAAATGTCATGTCTTATCAGGTTGTGAGAAGTAAATGAGTCATTGCATGTAAAGTCCTTTGAATAGTGCTTGATACACAATAAGTATTAAATAAATGTTAACTTCATATAGCTATATAATCTTCACAACTGTTGTAGGAAGCAGGAGTTATCAGCTCTTATTAATAAGAAAACTAAGGCCTCAGGAGGTCATGTAATCTATGCAAAGTTGGAGATTGCAGATGATAGAGGTGCTATTTAAAGTTCAGATCTATGTGATGCAAAATCTCTTGCACTAGATCAACCATTCTCAAACTTGATCCCACATCAGAAACCCTCTGACCTCATAGTTTCGGAATCAGTAGGTCTGAGGTGGGACCAAGCATTTGCATTTTGAACAATTTCCCTGCAGTTACTGATGCTGCTGGCCCAAGAACTACACTTTAAGAATCTCTCTCCTAGAGACCAGGCTTGGTCACCAAGAACATTTATACCCACACACACACAAAAAAAATCCTTAAATAGTCTGAAATATTCTCACTTTGCTATATTATTGTTATTTTTGTAGCCTTCCTTTCCTGGACCTTTATTATATTCCCAATGTGCTACAGGGAAAAATCCATATTTATGGTTACTTCTGTAAGCTTACAACTAAAAGAGTGATCTCACCAAATAACTGCTCAAACTTATATCTTCTAGAAGTGAGAGAACAAGAAGACCCAGTCAACTGATGTTAAACAAGAGGTTTCCGCCTCCCTTGTGAAGCTTAATTTTTTTCTGTCATTCACCTTACATGATTCCTACCCATTTACCCAAAAATAAAACCTTAAAAAAGCCAGTGAAGGCTCTCACCAAGACTCCTTACTTTTATTCCTTCTTTCAAATGTGATCTCAACATAGATATTTATTTCGGACCAAAAAAAAGTTGGCTTTCTCATGGGTACCCAATTTTGAGGTAAGCAAATACTATTTCTCAATTGCCTGAGATCATAATGGCAAGAAGGTAGGAGGGAGTGAAAAATCAATTTTCTGAAACAAATTCAAGAAGAGTCACCTTTACCAAAGTGACTGACATAACACCGAGAGTCACTCTCTAATGAGAAATCAGTAATGTGATTGGAAATTGGTAAGGTAACACATGGAGCTAAGTCAGTGGATCAAGATGTTATGTCATAGTAATGTAGAAGTACACTCCTAATGTACTCTGCTATACTTTAGATTATTTAGGTATGATGTGCAGAACTCAGCATTGCTCAAGATGAAAGCAATGACAATGGTGGGATGTGAGGGAAAAATTGTTATTCAATTGCCTCTGAACAGAGACTGGACAGCTAGGACAATCACCCTTCTTAACCAGGATCATAGGGCCAGGATATGAGAGCAGATACAAAAGTACCAACCACATGCTGAGTATGTTAGGAGTTCCTTTTCATTTTGTTCTAAGGGAAAGAAAGTCCTCTGGAAGCCATGATTTTTCCTCTCTTCCTTTTTCCTATATTCTATTTCCAATTACACCCTCTTCTACTTTTTGATTGCTGTTACTGTTCTCCAATAAATTGGAGAGAGAAGTGAGAAGGCTTTTAGACAGTATTTTTATTTTCTAGTAAAAAAAAAAATCCACCAGTATTATATTTGAAAAAAAAAAGATTTTCCACTGAAAGAAGGAGTAAAGGAAAAAGAATAACACTGATCTGTATTGGCAGATTTGGATTATGTATTTGGAATAACTGTCAAACTACTAGAAATATTTATGGCTACTGAAGAGCGCCATGCAGACTTGTTTTTTAGATTAGAATAGACAACTTCACCTGTGTTCACATAGAGAGGTCAGGTAATCTTCTAGCTCTATAATACTATAAAAATTTAAATTAAACATTGAATCAAGGTGCCTAGTTTTAGTGTGATTTCCCCAGGCCTTGCTCAGTTCAGTAACTGCTGGTTGAGAACTTTTCATATTACAATGCTCAATTTAGTGATACAAAAAAAAAAAAAAAAAAAAATTGTGGTCAGTCTAGTGATTATGCCAAGATGTTCCATTTCCCCTTAGATGCTTACTGCCTAGCTAAGCAGATTTATCTCTTCAGTTTTCTGCCTCCCTCAGACATAAGAAAAGTACAGCTAGACTATATCCCAGTAGAAATATGCTTCCCTTTTACTCCTTAACTCTCCTCAGTTATACCTAGGATGTTCTGACAAGGGCACTAGGCACCATAAATTCATAATCCCATCTATAAGAGTAGAGCAAGGCAGGAGAGCTGCCATTCAATTGATATAATAAAACTCCAGGAACAAGCTTCAGTGCCCAACTGTTAGACGTCGTCAGCAAAATCCACAGATTTAATTATACCCGAGTAATTGCAGAAAAGATCATCCATTATTGTAACTACTCTGAAAGAGAAGAGCCCTTAACCTGAAAAGACTTTGTAGTAGCATAAATGGAGATCTATTCATTAGAACCATGAAATAAAATGGAAATCTGTTTTTTTCAGGCCAATGTGATTACCATCACCGGTAATGATATTATAACAGGAAAAACATATTGTCTGTTAGAACTCACATTTTCCTTTTTGCCTTGGCCTTTTTTCTTCCTTTGAAATGATCACGGTAAGACCTGAATAACTTGGGTTCATCCCAAACATTCTACTCTGGTGCCCAGATTTGGTACTTCTTTAAAAAAAGATTCAGAATCCTCGGTGTACAGTCACTTCTCTCCACCAAATTCTAAAAGCTTTTTGGTTTTCATTTTTTAAAACCCCTTTGGTTATATTCACAGTATGTAGATTAAAAGATGAGTGCAGCATTAGTCTTATAGAAAAACTGATTTAAATTGGAAATAGGACTAGGTATTGAGCAGTTACAGTGGCTTAATAAAAACTAGAAATAAGGTCTTAGCAGGAGAAGGCATAGGTATTTGTTTTTTTTTTTTTTTTTTTTGTAATATATAAGCAGGATTTGGAGCAAGGATTATAGAGCAGGAGTAAGCGGTTTGATGCAGAGAAGAAAGAAAAAGGTGATATATGGCAAATCCAAAAAAAGCTTGCATTTTATTTCAATTTAATTAGGGATTAAATATATTTGTGAACACTGAAATTACAGTGAAACAGGACGGGACTAAATAGAACAGGGGCTACAACCTGAAATTTTAAGTTTTTCCTAACAGAAATGTGAGAGATGATTGGGGATGAAAAAGAGGACCTGAGCAATTAAAAGAAGGGCTTTAGAGCTCTTGGCTAAGACTCAAGGAAAATCAAGTAAATGAGACTAAGGGATGAAAAGAATGAGAGGGGAGATGTAGATAGGACAGCATGAGCCCAGAGGAAAGAATTCCATTATACATAGCACTGGGAAAGTGCCAGGACAGAGAGAATGCAGAACACTGGCCAGGTCCACAGATATAGCTTCTTTTGTTATTTTTTTCTCTGAAGTCTGAAGTGTGTATATTTACAAAACACATAACTTTTAAAAAGTGATTTAGCATTCATTCACTCATCACATCCCAATAGCATTCTTCTGAATCAATTAAGAGAAATACCCTGAGTCTCATTTTACAGATGGTAAAGCTGAGGCATACAGATGAAAGACTCCAAATCACATTTAAATAACTAGAAGTAAATTGCAAGTCCATTGATTTCAAATCCAAATACCTTACTACTATGCTTTCTCCATAGGAGTTGCATGCCCTTCCCCACCCTTTTTCTGGACTCAGGCAGAGGGAAGAGATCCATGGTCCATACTGAAATACTCAATTTAAAAAAAAAAAAACTAGATTATCACCTTTAAAATCTAAAAGGCTGCCAAGTAAAGGAAACACTAAACTTTTTGTATAGTCACGCAAAAGGCAGAACCAAGAGTAGAGGGTGAAAGCTGCATGGAGGTAAATTTCTATTTATCATCAAAAAGAGCCTTTTAAATACTTAGAACTTTCTAAAAATAGAGTAGCCCCTTTACTAATAATGAGTTCTCTGTACATGAGCTATTCAGGTAAAGACTGGCTGGCCATCGGTCAGGAATCCTGTTTGAAAGTCAGACTTCCTCACATCTAAGGATTCTTCCAAAGATTATATGGCTCTTTGGTTTTGTTCTCCATAGTCTCAGAATCATTCTCATTCTATCTCCCTCCTCATGTCCACTAGAACAAAGCGATCATCGGCTGAGTCAGGGGAAAACAAGCAGAGAATGAATGAATGAATGAAAAATAAATAATAAATAAACAAGGCCTGTAATCCCCACTACTATCTTTGAAATGTAGACTGATAATAGGAATCTCTCTCTAGCTAACTGAAAACATTTCCTCTTATTCTTTCCTAGAAATTCTTTGATAAACTTCCCATGAGTCAGATTGATTTTATAGATTTCATCTGTCTGCTCTATTAATGGATGGGTGGCTCCACAGTACATAAAAGTTCTGATGTTTATATTCTGGCTGTTGGAGATATTGCTTTTCAATATCCAGAAAATTTATGAACACTTCATTTGGATTATTTAAAAATAGTTGTATTATCAGCTTTCCATGTGCTTAATTTTCTTGTGAATCAAAGCATGTAAAATAGAAAATTTCAGCAGCTTGTTGAAAAATCCTTAAAACCCCATAACTTTAGACAATATTTGAGCTATAATTAATAATTTTTATTGAGTCTTCACTAATTTCTCTCTCCATAAATTTTCACTAGAGTTAAAGCTACTGGACTCAATTTAGGTTCATTATCAACAAGTTATGGACAACAGATCTAATTTCTGTACTTTACAAGGATTATTGAATAGCCATAGCAAATACGAACATGGTATGCCTAGATATAAGCAAGTGATTTAATGGGTCACTCACTATGATCTTGACAGCCTGGAGTACAGGAATAGAAACAAGAACATTTTAGGTGGAAGCTTGCAATTTTTAAATACTCAGACCCAAATGGTACTAAGCAGTGGATACAGATAAGTAAGAAGGCCTTCATCCCTTCACTTCTGGCATTACTTCTTAAGTTTTCTATGTCTGGGAAGGTAACATCAAAGTTTCAGATAACACAAAGCTCAAGATGGATAATAAGCATGCCAGGCAGAGGACCAAGTTTTTTAATTCAAGGTGATTGATATTCACAGAAGAACACAACCTAGAATAAAGAAATTTATAAGCCACACCTCCATGTTCAGATAATTCCTAGAGAGTAGCATTTTTGTTTTGGACTTTGCAGGTTTTTTTGTTTTTGTTTGCTTGTTTGTTTGTTTAACAGATTCTAGTTAAAAGGAACATACTTAGGGAGATAAAATAGTAAAAATAGACCTTGAGCCCAAATTGACTGAGAAAACATTGAAGGACATAGGACATTTTAACCCAAAGAAAATATATTACCATCTTCAAATATTCTAATGGCTTGGATGTGACATAGATATTAAATGTTCCATATGGCTCAAAGAAATAGAACTACTAGAGCTATTGGAAGGAAGATAAAACAGAGAGATTTTAGTTAATCTAAAGGTGAATTTCTAATAATCAAAAAGTATGCAAAGATTGAACGGGATGCTCCACTGTAGGTTTCAATCACTGACCAGATGCCCAAGTTAGAATGTTGTAAAATCCATACATTCAATGACATCTGGACTGTGTAAATATAAATAACAGCAAAACAACAGGAAAACACAATCTTCCCATGCTGGAAGTTAACTATTCTAGGATAGATAAATGAATGCCAGGAGACTAAAGCTCCATTTCCTACCTTTCCAATTTACCAAAATCATTTATTCTCTCTCTACCTCTATTTTCTTGCCTGTGAAATGAAGGTAATTCTTTTTGCCATCTCAGGCCAGATGGGAAAGTCTGAAATGAGTTTGGAGCCTAGAGTATTGGCCACTATAAATTCTCCATGTGTTTCTGTTACTGTTTTTAAGAAGGAAATTCAAAGTTTTCTGTTTGAATAAGAATTAGATTCAAAGTTTGAGAGAGTGCTCTCAAATTATTTCTTTTTCTCTCCTGAAAATAATAAAAATGAATGTGATTTGGGCCAATTAGTTTCCTTGATGGTGCAAATAGCAATAAAGCTGCTGGATGTTCCCAAGACTTTATATGAATTGTGTTCTGCTAACCCAGGAACTCCTAGGTTTTACTTAAACACATTGGCCTGGTACCAACTCATCCATCATGCCAGTCTCTAAACAAACAAAGGCCAACCTGCCAAGGCAGAGTCGAATAGAAAGCAACACTAGGGGATTAAGGCCAATTCCAAATTGTGCTTTCAATACATTTCAAATATTAGCTCATTTTTTAACAATATTTTCTTGGATGTAATATTTCTTTTCTCAGACCCTTTCATTTCTCAGTCCCACTTGCCTAAAAGAAGAAAAACAACTCAATTATTGGGGCAATGGGGGGCGGGGTGGGGGTCGACAAAGCTACATGATGGCACAGGGAATTCTTCCATGACTCAAAACAAGAAGGAGGGGGACACAATGGAAAACATCAAGGCAAATGTGACCTACTGAGGTCAAAAAAATACCTGACTTCCAAATTAGACACCCTTCAGTGTTGCCATAATGGTTATGAGTATCGGAAAGCTTTTATTTTTGACCTCCTACTTACTTTTTAGACAAGTTTTTCTTTCCATTTTCTTTTTCCTTTTTTTTCTTTGTTTGTTTAAATCAAAAGAAAAGACACTCAATTCTGCTGAGATAGAAAAACATGCAAAGAATATAAGTCTATTTGTTTGGTTAGGTCCACTGATTGAAAATGTTCAATTTTTACTAAATGGTGATGAAGAATAAACTGCATTAATTTTATAAAATGTGATAAGGGCTCTGAAAAGGAGAATAATCATAATGCATAATCATATGGGTAGGTTGTCAGAATACAATGAAAATAAATACCATACTTTCGCAGAGGTATTCAAATTATGCATCTGAATGAAAGTTCTTAAATAGCTTCTAAAGCTTCTGCTGAAAGAGATAACTCATAGCAGACTTTTGTTGTTTGACTACTGATTTATAATGTTAGTCGAATGATATCATTGATTGGAGGTATAAGTATAAGCTATTTTTTCAGCATTAGATTTTCATATTGTTTTCCCTATATTCTTCATACCTGTTTTCATCTAGATAACAGGCACAACTAATATTCTCAGTACCAATCCCCAATAAAACATAGGAAGGTTGTTAGTTAAGCTATGGCGTAGTCCATGCATAAGACTAAAGTACCTGAGGACCGAGGAGCCAAGAATATTATAAGGTCATGACTCTCATGCATGAGAGGAGAAACAAGATCACTTTTAATGATAAAGAACATTATTATTGAATGTTCAAATTTTACAAAAAGGAAACATCAAGTCATGGCATCCCACAGCCATTTGCACACCCGCATCCAGATAGAAATACAAAGTCCAATCATCAAAAATGTGGGGATATTCAGCATTAGGTACATCAAACATTTAGTTTTTTAAATTAATTTTGTTTTATTACAGTTAGTTTCAGTTGTGGACCATAGAGAAATTTATAAAACCCCAAACGGATATTTGGCAACTGTCTTAGTCTGTTAGGGCTGTTATAACAAAACGCCATAGACTGAGTAATGTATAAACAACAGAAATGTATTTCTCACAGTTCTGGACACTGGGAAGTCCAAGATCAAGGCACTGGAAGATTCTGATGAGGGCCCACTTCCTGGTTCATTGACAGCAGTCTTTTTGCTGTTTTCACAGGGCAAAAGGGGCAAGGGCAGTTATGAGGTCTTTAATAAGGACACTGATTCTTTTCTAAAGGCAGAGCCTTCCTGACCTATTCACTTTCTAAAGGCCTCACCTCTAAACACGAATGCATCGGGGGTTAGGTTTTAACATGACTCAGTCTAACAGCAACTGATTGATCTATGTATTTGATCAGTGTACATCAATAAAAATGGGACGTGATCAGAGCTGGCCAACTTTTCTATAAAGAGTCAGAGAGTAAATATTTCAGTCTTTGTGAACTACACAGTCTCTGGGTCTCTGTAGCAACTACTCAACTCTGCCACCAAAAGCAGTCACAGGCAATATGTAAAGGAGAGTGGCTCTGTTCCAAAATAACTAAATCTTCCGAAAAAGGTGGTGGTCCAAATTTAGCCTACTGGCTATACTTTGCTGACCCCTAATCTATATTAATATATAATCGAGCTAGCTGAATCAAATATTTTGAAGTAAATAAAACTTAAGTGAGTCATATGGTTCAGGTAGTTATAGAGGTATAATCTCCAGTTTTGTACATAATACAACAGAGTTTCAAAGTGATTAGATTTTCCCACAGCCATACAAAATAAACAGCTTTCCTATTTGTTTAAACAATGACAAACTTTTATAAGTGCACCAAATTGAATATCCTAATCACCAAAAAATCCCACATAACAATCTAAAAATAGATCGAAACAAAGTGGATTTAGTCTTAATAACAGGCTTGAGTTGGTCCAACTAAAGCCAAAGATTACCATTAACAAGCTGCAAATTTTGAATTGGCCTATTACAATTAAATTCCTTGTGAACTATTCAAATAGATTTTCCATTTTGGAAACTCATTTTATCTCCAATAATATGGTTTGTGATTTTTGGTAGAAAAAGAAGAAATTGTAAAATCAGTCAAGAAGTACTTGTTAAATAATGAACCTATACCCAGCACAGTAAGTGCTAAGAGTCATGGAAGCTGTGATCCTGAAAAAGTTTACATTCTACTTGAGATTGATTGTAATTAATTTCAACACACGTTTATTGGGCAGTTATTATATACCACGCAAAAACATATAAGTTACTGTCCACCTTTGAGTCACAGATCAGCTGGACTGTGAAACAGAGAATGTTGATATTTGCACCTCTATTCCCTACATGTTTTCTTTCTAGTTTATAGCACAAAACATGCTCATTGTCATGCTGATTTTTTGCTCATGCTTTCCTCTTTTTCCGTAGAGCAGTTTCTCCCACCAATGCGCCATTATACATAAGTGCACAGAGAAGAAACACTTGCAATTTTTAGATAAGATTCTTAGAGAACTTGAAGAATGAGTTGAAATTATTCAGGCAAAGACGGGAGACACTGTACTACTGAAAAATGAAAACACATGAGTGAGGAAATAGTGTCTCACTATTTGAGACATGAATAGTGAGACATCCTGTGATGCACTAGAAACTACAAGCATAATAAGCAAGGAAGGGGCCTAAGAGTTGGGGGGGGCCAGGTCATGGAGAGTTTTGCATACTCATGCATAATTATCAAGTGGCCATTTCTAAACAGTTTAAGCTTTTAAAATCTGTGCCCATTTGATGTACAACTTATATCCACCAGCCACCAACACCAATAATACTATATACTTATATGAAGATTCCAATGTGTTCACTCTGCTCGGAGGTTGCAGAAGAGAAATTTGACAGAAAGAAATAAGAAAAAAAAGCTAAAGATTTTTAATCAAGTTGTTAGTGATTTGGTATTTGATGTAAAGCCCTAGTCTTCTTTCTCTCTCAAAATCTTTAATAAAATTTATATTACTGGTAATGCTTTCTAAAGTTAGATTTGTTTTCTGAAGATTTCATGAATGCAGAGTTTGTCTTCAAGGCTGATGCCAGCTCAAGAGCAGAGATTCTCCATGGAAGCCCAGTCAATCGTATATGGGTTATATTAAGTATTTGTTATTTGTCAGACACTATGCTCTTAGTGCTACAGATGAATTATAAGAAAGATGAATTATACCTAGGGAGACAGACATGAACAAATAATCACAGCAGAGTGATAAGAGTTAAAAAAACAAAAAACAAAAAAAAACCCAGAGGATTATACCGGTGAAATGGCAGCACTGAGGAGTGAATGATTAATTTTACCTACAGAGGTCCCAAGAGGGCTTTCCAGGAGAGATGATATTTGAGTCGACCGTTGCAACATAACTGAGAATTCACCAAAAAGTGAAGAGAGTTAGGAAAGTCACTTAAGAGACAAAAAAAATACTTAGAAAAAACATGTGTTTTAGAAAACTGCATGCAGATTTGCATGGGTGAAGCGCAAGTTGTGTGAGGTTGATGAGGCAGGAGCCAAATTATGAAGGCATAGAGAAAAGGTATGTGAAGTCCTGGAAGAAGAAATATGATCAATAGGATCAATACATATGACTAAACTAAGCCCTGAAGAATGAGTTAGATCGATTACCATAAACAGATCAACCAAGAGAGTCCCATCTATGTCTCTTATCATTTCTATATCCTCTTCAATACTTAGTGCGTGCTGAGAATAAGATGAGTGTGCACGTGCAACTTTATTGCTTAATTGCCACAAATACCACCAGAAACCTATCTTGGATCTTCAGATGTCTCTCTAACTACCTAACCACAAGATTTGTAGAAGAAAATATATTCCAAATAGTCATTAGTATGAAAAAATGCGAATGAATGCTTCAAAGATTTGGAAGGATCTTACAGTATATATGCATCAGATTTTAGAAATATCTTTTCTAGAATATTGGAAGTCATATATTCCACCCTGCTCCTTGCTTTTATTTTAAGGTATAAGAATGCCTAAATCATACATGCCACTGAATACATATATATAGATATGTGTGTATGGATATGTGAGTAGAGTATCATGTAACAAGCAAAGATGACGCACTCTGTTTACTGGTACAAGAAGAGTGCATAAAATAATTGTAAAAATTAGATTATAAAAAGCATGTAAAATATAATGCTATTTCCATTAAATTATTTATATATGTATATCATATAGATGTATGTGTTCATGTGCGCATGCATGCGTGTGCCCACACACACATACATACAAGCCAAACTTTAGTTTCATTCAGATCTTATATCTACCCTGTTTTTCATACTATATAGCTCAAAATCATTTCTTAAAATCAACAAGGAAATAAAAAAGTGACTGACCATAATTAGCTTTCTTCGTAGGCTCTCCAAGTACCAGAAATAAAATAGTGTACTAAATCTCAAAACCCCAGCAACATAAGAAGCAACAAAATCTTAATGAGAAATGTTCCCACACTCTGAGCACATAGGACATGTTTTTTGTAAAGGAATAGATATGGCAAAAACCTGCAGGTAATGAAATTGGCCCACTTTCTCTAAGAGTTTAGGGCCAGACTCCCATACTCCATACTGAAATGGTAGAAGTTTGTCTTCAAGAGGAAATAAGTCTCAGTCCCGCCAGCTGCTGTTATCCCAGCTTCAAATCCCATTTCAGTTTATCCATTTTAATCGAAACATTTATGTTGTTTATCTTTGCCAAGAAGGTTTATAATCCCCCTCATTAAGATTTTTAATAGATATTGCAAGTCTTAGAGCAAGAGCTACTAAGAAGCAATTTAAAATAACAACCATGTCAGCCTTATAGGTTGTGTTGGACTGGAGGAAAGAGATAAGAACACAATATGAACAAACAAGAAAATTTCAACTCCTAACTGCTTTGCCATTATTTTAATCCAAGTGTTTAATGTCCTTTTATATAAAAACTATATTAATGATCTTCCATATAGTACAATGAGGTTAGATGATATTGAATAATGTTAAATAAAATATCAAATGCATTTTAAATGTTTATAGTTTTTATGTACATTGTGGTTCAGATTCACATAATATCTAATCAATTCCCAGTAATACTAGCATTGAGCTTGTCATTTTTATCTACAACAGCCTGAGGAAACTGGAATTAGAGGACCAGAAGCAGTAAAAATGATGGAGAAGTATCACCTGCAGGAAAAATAACAAAGTATCACAAGTGAGTAAATTCCTTTCAAAGAAAAAAAAAGTCGGAAATTTCTTGGAAGATTTTGGAAGACTGTGAAGACAACCTCTTAAATCAGTACTAAATCATTTAATTCAGTGAGGTTCCTTAACAGTAAATTTTTTAAAAATAGCAAATAAAAGATAGTAAATATTAGTTAATCTGTAATTGACCTGAAAGGGATAATGCTACCCAAAGTACTGATAGTTTGGAGATATATAGCTAAAAATAACAATAATATTTTACTCTTTAAACTTATACTGTTTTACCTTCTCCTTATATACATAGATTTCAACCCCTGTTTGCCACTATTTTAACCCAAGCTATACCTATCTTATCTATGGATGGCCTGACTGATCAATCTTTAGATAAATAACATTTGTACAAGATTTATCACATACACTACCTAGGACCTGATATAAATATCCGTCTTGTAACATTTTCACTTAATTCTACCACTAGGCTCTATTCGTAGACTTGCCATTCCTTTAGGGAGTGTTGTATCTACACTTAGCTTTTCTCAATTTTATAAAATGTACAAACATAAGTAATGTCAATATCTATTTAAAAGATTAGATGTCTTGTTAGTTTAAAAGGTGAAGCGTTGGGAGATTGGTATCCTACAGTCAAGGGAAGGAGTGAGGCCTAGAGAATGAATGTTGGTCCCATCCTAGGAAGGAAGGGCCTGGATGAAAACACTACTTCCTTTAACGTGATGATATCACCAACAGACTCTTGGTTATCAGGACATGCTGATTGATACACACCTTTTTATTGGAGTAGTTGCCCACCTTTACTAGTCAGTTAGCCTGGCCTAAATAAAGGCTTGGGTATGTTTTCCACTATTGCACTCATTTACATTTGCAGAGCCAGCCGGTTTTTCAAGAAAGAGCTGACATTTTCTCTCGAGTTCTATACTTGCCTTTAAAGTGTGCTGCCACCAGTGGGGGCAGCGCCTCTCTTGTAATATTAACAATAACAACCACAGCAAAAGTGGTAATAGAAATATACTTATAGACTTTTGAAAGGAAATTTTAAATGGTTTCCTAACATATTTTTCTGTTTAGCTATAGAATCCTTTCAATAAAGAAAAGTTTATTCAGAAGACAAATTAAACTGGTACTAGTCCACGACCTGTAGGAACCAGGCTACCCAGAAGGAGGTAAGCAGCTGGCCAGGGCCAGCTAGAGAAGCTTCACCTGTATTTGCAGCCTCTCCCCAGTGCTAGCTAGCATCACCGCCTCAGCTCCACCTCAGATTATCAGGCATTAGATTCTCATAGGAGCACCAGTCCCTGGTGCCAAAAAGTTTGAGGACTGATGAACCAAGGGACCAGTGTCTTCCTCCAGGATAGTCCCAAACCAGGGTAAACCTCACAGCTGGCATTGCTCCTGCCGCATAGCCTGAGTTCACTGAATGGCTGACATGTCTTCTCTTTTCATTCAACAAATGAAGGAACTAAGGTTCTTGGAAGTGAAGCACTTTTCCAAAACCACAGAGATGGTGGCACAACTGTGAATCTATTTTAAAAATGCATTTTTTTCAAAATTAAAAAAAAATACCTGTATTTTTATAGTAATTTCTAATTTCCCAAGCACTTCTAAGTTGATTTGACTTTATTTCATTTGATTATCACAATAACCGTGTGTCCCAGACAAGGTATTTTTTTTTCTCATCCCAGGTTTACACGAGAAACTGAGGCTCATAGTGGTAAAGGGTTTGTCCCGCATGAACTTTCTTGCAAGGGGCAGAGGTGGGTTAGAAAGCAAATCCTCTGGCACATTACTCAATGTTTTATCCACTGTGCAATATCCTGTTCATTTATATAGAAAAATTCATATACAAATATCAAATAACTAAAGCCAAAGAGGCTACCATGTTTTTCGACTAACTTAAGCTTTAAAAAAAAACAGGAGTAATTAATATTAACAATTAAGCATTCATAGTAAAAAGTATTAGGATTAAATAATGTATAACAATGCAAAGAGATAAATTATTGTCTTGGCAAATCTCAATCAAGCATGGCTTATTTCAAAATAAACAACTTTGTAATTTATCTTGAATTTTTTGGCTTATATGGAATTTATTCAAATATCACTATGGCCCTAAATAACTTTCTTGCGTCAAACTCCCAGTATTTCATTGCTCCTGGTTTCTATCCGCCTTAACTAAAGAGAGGAAATAAAACTACTGAATTAGAATTAACCTTAGCTGTCACCAATCCACACTCCTAGAGAGGGCCTGGCCAACAGTATTGGTAATAGGAAACCCCAATTTCCCTGCAGCCTGCTCCATTCTCTCTCTTCCCTACTTCTGCAACTCGGCTCTCACCTAATTTAATAAAGAACCTTGAACGTGGCTCCCTGTGCTCTTGGAGTTGAAGTCAAAAACAGCTCTCTTCACAATGGTGAATATAATCCACTTCAGTCTCTCCATCCTTCAGAATCCAAAATCATTCTCCTGGGGGTGCAGCTCATCTTTCAGAGATTTAAACTTTTTCTTTCACACAGCTTGACAGAAACCACAAGAGAGAAAAGATTACAGCCACACCATATGTCTGTTTCTCCATGACTCTGTGTGTGTGTGTGTGTGTGTGTGTGTGTGTGTGTGTGTGTGTGTGTGTGTTTTCCCAATAAGAGGGGAGTATATTTTCTTTTTTCAAGGAGAAAGATTCTCCCCTCCCCTTAGGTTTCGAGCTGCTGGATGCTTGCTGATTAATTTAAATCTACACACAACTGGTTCCCTTATTAATGATTCTGCCAGGTTTCCAGAACATAGCAGGATTAACCTGTTCTGAATACAAACTGTTCTTTTTTAAAGGGGCCATCGCTTTTGAATAAGAACATAAGAGGATATATAGCATGCCAAAACCATTGTTTGTTCATGAGAAATACCACGAGTTGTCTCTAAAAACTTTAAAATACAGTTGCCTACTGAAAGTTTAAGGTAGCAAGGTCCCCATACCATGATAATGATCAGCCATCTATGGGAACAGACTCAAATTTCCTAAATATATGACAGTGAATCAGGAATGTCCAAAACTCCAACGAGGGGAACAAGGAAGACTCTCAAGGAGGTGAAGTGAGGCTGAAATGAGATTGTAATTTAGTTAAGCACAAATCTAAGCAATTCCATTAAACCGTGTTTGAAGAAGGATCACGTGAGCAGCAGGAAGTTTGTAAGTATAACAGAAATTAAAAGGAGAATGACAGGGACAAACACTGGTAGCGCTCACCCAACCACTGTCTGAGAGAGATAAAGAGTCTGGTCAGACCCATTTCATCCTAAATGAGAGGACCCAAAGCTCCCTTAAAATTCTGACATCAAACTCTCTCTGAATCCAATTCCAGACTCAGCACAAAACAACTTCCCACGTAGCTTGCTTTAACAAAGATGATAGATTGGTCAGGCTGAAACAAATGATCACTGCACTGGATAGTGTATATGCATGTGGGTATATCCAAATCTAGTTAATGCGAGTCAGTTTCAGATCTCCTTTCAGTGGATTCCTTGTTCAAAATGTTGAGGCCTGCAGATTGGAGGAGCATAGCCTGAACCCCAGCGAATTCTTTAATATAAATGGCACTCCGTGGGCATCTGACTGAGAGGCTAGCTGTTTTTCTAAATGCAAGATAGATTTGCTTTTTTATATTATATGCCTTCCATGAACCACTGAAAAGGTAAAAACTCCTAAAACATACTAACCTCACAGAATTGTGGTAAGAATTAAATAGAAACAGTATCCAACTCATAGTGACTACTCAATTATTCTTAGTTATTATCTTATACAGGGTCTCCTCAGTTACACCTTACATTGCATGAGAACCTCCAAAAGCATTCTATTTAATTAATATCCTAGTTTCAGAGACTTCAAATAAATGGCATTTAGATGACACACACATGACAAGAAAAAATGTTCTGGCTTTTCTAAAGTTATCTGACAGCCACAAATCTACCCAGCTCCACAGAGACACTATCCAAGAAATCATCTCTAAACTTTATACAAAGTGAACTTGTTTTCTTGCAAAGATGAAATGAAACTGTTCTCATTTTCAAGGGGTTTACAGAATACGGCAGGGAAACAGATACACAAAACAACTGATGACTCTTTGCCCTCTATGATTTCTACAGGATGAGCTGGACCATGATGAGTCTAGCAAAAGAGTTGTGTATTAAATTTTTTAAAAGAACAATAAATAAGATCAATTTTTATAGCATACATGGGTATGCAGTCCAATGCAATAAGTAAATTTTCCAGATATTGAAAGAGAGTGGAAAGGCAAGGTAATTTAACACTCTTTTCTCAAGAAAGGAAAAGATGAAAGATTAAATATTTCCCCTCTGTTGCTATTCTGGAACTGAAAACACCAACCGAAGAAACTGCAGACTGTAAAATGCTACGTGGATAGCAGCTTTGGGAGCTGTCCAGCTCTCTCCGTTCCCACCAAATACCACACAATCCGCAGAGCTGAGATTTCTTCTAAATCCAGGATTTAGTCATACATCTCCACGGCAAGCCTAAGGTTCAATTCCAGGAATCAGGTTTGGCCTTCTTCCTAGTACATTAACAAGACTGTAGTGAGAACTACAGCCTGTCAGCAAGACAAACTCAAAGAAAGACCAACATGATATAGTGTCTTCCAGCAAAGCAGAGTTGTCCAGCAAAGGATATTTTGGACTCTGTAAGAAAGCTAAATATTTAATAAAATATAAAGAGACGGGGGGAGGAGGGAGACAAAGGTCAAAAATAAAAAATAATTTATTAAAACTATATATTCACTAAGCACATATTTAGATGAAAAAACTGGAAAGAAGGAATGCATGGTTCTAACACGTTTCAATGTCCAATTTTTCTACTGTCAAGCTTTTGTGTGACCTCCGATTGGTTATATGAATGCAAAAATGTAAGCCGAATGACAGATTCTGCTTAATCTTTGTCTGTCGAGCAAAGCAACCGACCCCCTTTCAAAATACCTTTCCAGATAAGAGAATTGTTTAACTTCCCAGGACTCTGGGTGTCTTAGAAATACTACTGGACTATTACCTCCCCTCTATCTTGATACCTTAAGAAAACTAAATGTGTTTCCACCAGAGGGCAGTAAATAAAAAACAAACAAACAACATGTTCACTGAACACAACTGCTTCTAAAGTTGGATATTAACAAATTTTATTTCCCCATTAACTGTACTATAGGCTCAGAGATTTTCAGTGCTGAAAATGTTTATTTGATCACCCCTTCTGGACTTCTCTTTAACATTCTCATTCTCTGTCACTAACAGCATAACCTGTAAACATATCCCAGAATGAAATAGGGGAGGCTGCTTTTATAAAATGAAAAACCTTCCTATATCGTAAAAAGTACCTGTTTTGTCCATTCACCCAGGGCCTTCTTGTGTCTGAAATCCCACTCCTGCTGGTCAAGGGGCTTAGTGGGCACTGTGTCTGGATTTCATTGTTGTAAGGACAGACACTGGCAAGAGGTTGCTGAGCACTCTAACAAGAGCTGTGAACACTAAGCAGAAATCCTACAAGAAAAGGAAGGACAGGGATGCCATCCAGTGGTCAGCCAGTGGCCTTGCTGCCTGTGTGATCCTCAGCACTGTCTCCACCAAACACGTAGAATACAGTTTGTGGGCTCTGAATCTAGAAGGTAACCAGGGACAAAAGAAATCATTTCTCCAATCTAAGCATATCTCAATCACACAATGTAATTTTCTAAATTACAAAATGAAAATAAAGGTAGTGCAGTTGAGCCAGAGGCCTGGAAGATAACTGGAAAAGCCACCTGGCCGAGGGGCTCTCAAGTGCAGCTGCTTCTCAGAACCACCTTATAGCTTTTTAAAACACTGATTCCTAGAGCCGCCAGGACCCTTCCACGTTAAAAGCCTCCAAGGATAAGGCAAATGGTATTTCTAAAAAGATGTCTGGGTGATTCTGATGCAGAGAGTCTCACCTAGGGCAAAGACTACCTTGTGGGAACCTGCTGATTTAATCTATTTTTCTATCTTTAGGCAGGGTCGTGTTTCAACTCTTCCAGCTCCACAAGTCTTTTCTGACTCTAAAAGTTTTAAACATCTATTCTAGTCACTCATTCTCATGTCCAAAATCTCAAACCATCAGGGAATTCTCCTTTCGGTCTGAGTCCAAGCTCTCTTGCTTATTAGCTGCATAACCTAGACTACGGACACCTTAGTTTCACGTAAATACAGGGGGTGATGACAGTACTTACCATGTAGATTAGTTGGGGAAAGTAAAGTGTTTAGAGTAGTAGCTGCCACTTGGTAAGCACTAAAATGCTTGTTATTTGTATCATTTTTTATTACTCTCTTCTGGCTGGTCTTTTAGCTTATTTTCATTTGCTTGGTCCCAATAAATAGAGTGAGCATGTTGAGCCTAAAGCTTGATGTCTAGCTAGCTGTCTTATCTGTCTGCTCCAACCTTCCCCAGGACTGTATAGCCCTTGTCATTCCTGACAGATTTATCTGCAGCCTCAGTCTACCCATTTTTAATGCTAATAATGACCATAACTGGAGCTTCAGTGCCCCATTGGCAGTTATACAGAATGGACAGAACATTTCTTGAGGATCTACTATGTGCCTGGTGCTAAATATCATGTACATTATCTTATTTAATTGTCTCAACAACACTCCAAGGTAGGTTTACAGAGGAAGAAACTATAATTTACAGAGGAAGAAACTGAGTCTTAAAAAGTTAAAGGTGTACATGGCACACTTTCCTGGGTGTCTCCAAAGTCTGGGAAATGAATTGTTCCCTGTGATAAGTTCTGGACACATCTAGCCGGTCTCTGACTCTCACTGTCGGTAAAGGCCCAATTTGTGCGTCCAGGGGTTCTGTCCAGCATCCAGGTCCTCCTTAGCACAGCAGACTGACCCGCTCATCTGGAATGCTTTGTCTAACACCTGCAAGCCCCTCCCTAGGAAGCTAAACCCTATTCGCTGAATCCTATTTTCTACAACCCTTGGTCTTGGCATATGCACTGCTCTGATAGATGAATTCCCCAGGCCGTGACAGGGCAGCCCGCCTGATCTGAAGAATCACTCACTGCTGCTGCCTCTCTAGAGATACACCTCCCTCAAATGAACAATTGCTGGTAGAAGCAAGCACACATTTGCCAAGGCTCATACACACCATCACACTATATTACTTCCTGCCCTTCCCATAAAGACCAGGCTTACAATTGCCTCGATTTCCCCAGCAACATTCTCTTTCCTGGTTCCAATTTTTCTTATTATCCACTGCCTGAACTACTGAGACCCCAGTGTTTCTCACATCTGAGGCTGCTCAAGCCATGAGTGTTGTTTACCAGTGTGTTGTGTGAAGTAATGCACCCACATAAATACAGGTAAGCCCACCACCATACAGGTGGGAGAAAATGAGTTAGGACAAGAGCAAATACGAATATAATAAAACTGAAACATAGTAAATCCTGTTACTGTACTCTTACAAAGTATTCAAGCTTACTTGTATTCGGCATATATTTATAAACACATACATCGACACAGTAAACAAGTTACTAGGTTAGGCGGCATGAGGGATATAAAGACCAAGAGATAATCTTTGTTTTTAAGAGAATATATTTTGAGATTAAAAAAACATAATTTTAAGTGTTAGCATTAACATATGGCAATATATGTTAAGGACCACATGAATAATGTACAATATGTACTGTAGGATTTAATAGAAGACTTTGCCAGAGCAGCCTCCCAGAATAGCCCTTCTGCTGGTCAATGTATGATAAGTGGAAATTATTTAAGTGGAGAAGCTGTGAGACGGCCCACCATGATTTACCAAAGAAAGGACCAGAATGTATTAATTGGAGTTGGAGGCCACTGAGAGTATCTGAGCACCAAGCTTATATATGGAAAGCTGAAGCTGAACTGTGAACAAAGCTGAGTGTGGGGTTGAGGAATCCAAAGCTACTGATATAGATGGGAAGGTCTCCATGTAACTTTTGAGAAAGGAATGATATGGCAAAAGTGTGTTTTGGAAAAATTCGTGTGGCAACAGTTAATAAGAGGCTTGGAGGATGTCCTAGAAGTGAAGGTACTCTAGTTTGCCTTTTCCCAACATATAGTTTAATATGTTCTTTGGAATGTCAGTAGAAGGTAAATCAGTCAAAGATGTTTCAAAGTCATATAAAGAAGGGTTATAGTAAGTTAAACAAAGTAAAATGGGTGTCTTTTTTTGCAGATCTTCTAAGAGCCTTTATTGTAAGCCTCTGAAAGAGATATATAATGTAGTATTTCCCAAACCAACTTAGTTGCTTACTAAATCACTTTCCACAGAGAAGATTATAGGACTAGCACTCTGAGATACAAACTTTGGATGACCAAGGGTGCCCTGAAGCAAGAGATAGATTTTGTCACTTTAAAGAAGACATCTACAGATCTCTGCTCTAAGTTGTGGGAATTAAAGGAGAAGGCAGAAATGGAGAGACAACTATATATTTCCAATCCTTCATTTTAGACATGTTGGTGTCATCCTTCAAACCTGTCTCAAATTACACATCTAATCCATCAGTAATACCTGCTGAATCTACCTTCAAAGTTATATCAAGAATCTGACCACTTCTCACCACCTTCTTGGCAACATTTCTGCAGAAAACTGCTATCATCCTCCTAATTGGTCTCTTCCTTCCACTTTGTACCCCAAAGGGGTTTTTTGGTTAACAAAAAAGTCAGGGTGTTTTTAAAATGAATCAGATCATGTCATTCCTCTGTTCGAATCTGTAATGGTTCCCATCTCACTCAGAATAAAAGCCAAAGTCCTGACAATGACCTCGAGACCCAACATGTCCTCTTCCCACCCTTAGCTCCACTCCAGGCACTCTGGCCCCCTTTGTGCTCTTCGAACACTCCAGGCATACCCCTAATTCAGAGTTTTGGGCTGATTCTTCCTTCTACCTGGAATTCTATTATTTTTTTACTTGTTACTTTTTTTATTATCTGTCTGTTAGCAATAGGAATATATAACCCAATAGAAGAGGGATCCTCCCCCATTTTATTTTATCCCTACTGCCTAGTATATGGGAAGCACTATATGTGTTGAACTAGTTAATTAAACTGCAACAGCAATGCTGTGAGTAGATTTGAGAAGGCATTACTTATATTTCATAGATAAATTTACAGTCGAAGATGATTTGTGATTTATTCAAGAGGGCAAGTTAGTGGTTAGTTAATATACCTCTTTCTAGTTTTCAGATTAGAATCTAGGTCTCTTGACTTTTCAACTACACAGTAATATCATAGGGCTGTAGAAACAGAAAAATAGCTTTAAGCAAATCAAAATGGCTGAATTCACAGAATACATTACTCTTCCTCTTTTGGGGGAAAAAAAAAAGAATTTGGCCTAAATATCACCCATTTCCTTTAGCTCTTTAGGTCTGTTCAGTATAAAAATTTCACTTATATTTTATATGATATATCAAGCAAAGAAGTGAAATGGGGATAAATACACAGAGAAATATGAGCATATCTTAGTGAGACCTCATTCTACTGAAATCCATCACAAGTCTAAAGGAACCATGCTTACACTATAGACACCTTAAGGAGCTTCTTATGACTCAGGGAAGGGGTAATATTTATGCTGGCAAAACCTGAGATGGTGAAAATTAAAAATGTTATGAAAACAAAAAAACAATTTTTATATCATGTATCTATGAAAAACTGCAACAAAGCAGCCCAGCATTCCAATGAATCCATCGAGGTGCAAGATGTGAGCAAGTGCTAAGAGAGAAGAGGAACTGTGGTCTTTTCCTCTAAATGGCATAAAGATTCTTCTCTAAACTGGACTTGTTCCCTTCTCAAGACCCCTGAGATATCTCTGTAGAAACTCTGTACATGTTAGGCAAGGAATGACTAGAGCTACATTTTGGTTTATCTCTAGTGTCCTGCTACATTATCCTGGTACCCAGAGGTATTGCAGAAGCTGATTTTACCCAAGAAAAAGTGAAGGGTGAGGTAGGATAGAAGGAAGAATTATGACAGCAGAAAAACTCAAATCAGATGGCAAGAGATGTAAAGAGCCTATTTGTTTCAGAGAAGACAGTTGTCCTAGACCAACTGTTCTCAGGATTCAGTATATATCAGAATCACCTGGAGAGCTTGTAAAAAACACACACACACACACACACACATACAAGTTGTTGGGCTCCACCCCAAAGTTCTGATTCAGTAAGTATGAGAATTAGCATTTCTATCAAGTTCCCAAATGATGCTAATGTTGCTGGCAAGGAATTACTTTATGGGAATCACTGTACTGGATGTACCGATTTCCTAAATAGGACTTCATCTTGGGAAAAGTGTAACAAAAAATTCACAATCCTCTAGAATGAAATACCATAAAATCTCAAAATGTTAGAACTTGAAAGGCCCTTAAGGGGCCCTCATGTCATGGAGGGGAAATAGAGGACCAGAGAGTTTACTTAATGTCCCCAAGGCTACGTTTTTCAAATTGAAGATTGAAACCCACTCATGGATTGTAAAATATGTTTAGGATAGACTGACCAAGAAAAAAAGAGAGAAGACTCAAATTACAATAATGACGAATGAAAGAGTGGAATAAAAATTATCAAAAAGAAATTCTATGAATAATTGTGTGTGAACATATTAGACCACCTAGATGAAATAGAAAAATTCTTTGTAAGAATTCTAAGAATTTAGACACATACTATTGAACCTGACTAAAGAAACAGCAAATCTGAATAGACTATTTTAAGTAATGAGATTGAATTAATAACCAAGAACCTTCCCAAAAAGAAAAACCAGGCCCAAATGGTTTTACTGGTGAACTCTAACAAATACTTGAAGAAATAACACCGATCTACACAAACTTCTACAAAAAAATTAAAAAGAGAACATTTCTGAAGTGGTCCTCTGAGGCTAATATTACTCTGATACTAAAACCAGACAAAGACATCATAAGAAAAGTAAATTACAATATCCCTTATGAATACAGACGCAAAAAATCCTCAACAAGATACTAGCAAAATCAAATCTAGCAATCTATAAAAAAGATTACATACCATGATCAAATGGATTTTATTCCAGGAATGCAAGATTGGTTTAACATATAAAAATCAATCATTACAATACACCGCAGTAATAAAATAAAGCCCTCCCCCCCAAAAAAATCATGATCATCTTAACAGACTCAGAGCTTGATAAAATCTATTTTTTAATTTTATCATTTCATGATGAAAAAATAAGTTGTAATAGAAAGGAATGTCCTCAATCTGATAAAGGTCCTCTATGAAAATCCTACAACTAACATCATACTTACTGGTGAAAGATTGGATGCTTTCTTCTAAGATCAGGAAGAAGACAAGGAAGTCTCCTTTTACATTCAACATTACACTTGAGGGTTTAGCCAGGGAAATGAGGCAAGAAAAAGAAACAAAAGGCATCCACATTAGAAAGGAAGGAGTAAAACTATCACTATTAATAGATGACATGGTCTTATATAGAGAAAATCTTTAAAAATCTGCAAAAAACAATTAAGTTTAATAAGCAAGTTCAAAAAGGTTAGAGGATATAAAATCAATATACAAATATCAATTGTATTTCTATACAGTAGCAATGAACAATCCAAAATGAAATTAAGAAAGCCAATTTCAGTTACAATAGCATCTAAAAATACTTACGTATAAAATTAACAAAAGAAGTGAAAGACTGAAAACAGCGAAGTATTGCTGAAATAAATCAAAGATCTAAATAAATGGAAAGACATTCAATGTTCATGGACTGAAAAACAAAAACAATATTGTTAAGATGACAATATTCCCCAAGCTGATGAATAGATTCAGTGCAATCCCTGTCAAAATCCCAGCTGGCTACTTTTTCTTTTTTGCAGAAATTGACAAACTAATCCTAAAATTCATGTTCAACAATGTTGGACTCTAGAGCAAGACAAAAACTCTATTACCAGAATTTCTTCCCTTCAAGCCCATGAATGTATTATATCAGTGAGTACAGACTGAAATTCATAGTGCATCTTCTTAAAATCCAGGCATGGGACAGATTTCAGATATATCTTTTTTGATGTTAGAACCACAGAATTAGGATAACAATGGAGTGTTGGCATCATGATGACAGAATGTAGTATGATAGAAACATCAAGATAAAAACTATTCATAAAACTGTAGAGAATGAAGCTAACGTTCCTTCCATTTGAAAGCAAGCAAGAAAATGTCGTTGGAAGTGAAGGCTGCCTCAGGGCATGTGTGACCCCTGAACATTCGCTGGAAAGAGACAAGAGACTAACGATTCTTCCCATCTATAGGCGAGTCTATTGTCAAAGCTCAGGCAAGGTGAAGTCTTAACTTGATTTTACCTTCCCAAAGAAGAAGAAAGTGAAACTGTTCCAGATTTGCTCACACCTGTTGTCTCAGTCATGAATCAGGAGAAAGAAAAGCCTTTGCAGGTAGGCAAAGTTGATTTGACTTTTAATTCTGTCGTTTACTGAGTACTGTTTTTATCTCTAAAATGGAAATAATAATATCTGTAGATTGTGCCGATTAAATTTAAATATAATCTTTTTGCTTGCTCCTCAGAGAAACTTGCAAGATGGGCAACATTACCCTAACTTTTTTAAATGAAAAACTATTCAGATGCATTTATCACTATAAGATTTATACATCTTCTTATTTATAAGAATGCTCAGAGATATTGCTGTAAGGTGTCTGAGCAAATTCCTCTGCCATTTTGGGTTTCTCCATTTTAAAGCAAGAAAGGAATAAAGAGAAAAAAACATGTAAATTTTAAAGAGCTGCATTCCTCTATCCTGGGCTGACTGTGCTGTTATTCTCTTGTCTGAAAGCTCTTCCCAGATGCACCTCTAAATCTGAAATTAATAGGGAAGCCAATGGCACAACTGTGGCAGTACCTGCCTCTACTCACTGCACACACCTGTTTAACAGTCTTTGGGCAAAACTGACACCAAGAAATCTACCCCAGAGTTTCAATTATTTGAAATTCTGTATTTCCAAAGTGTCTGATATTTTGCTCCCTGCTTTTTCTTTATCTATCCCCCAGGAATTATGTCATTATAGTTCTTCTCATTATATTTATCAGTAAGCAAAGCAAGTCATTAATTTATTTATTTAATGGGTTTGGAAATGTCAAGAGCTCTGTGCAGAGCACCATAAAACCCTGAAAGTTTCTGCCTTCTCCTTATAATAGCCAGAGTGATCGAAGAATTTTCACTTATACTCGGGGTCTCATGCAGTCTTACTAAACCTTTCATTAAAACATACTCTGAAAAGGAAATCACTATTTGGTAGGGAAGATTTTCCTTTTCACTGGGGACAAAAGAAGGAGAAATGAACCCCAGTAGGGCAATTCTACTCTGCCTAGCTGAAGATGACTAAAATACATAAAACTTCTTTATTTTCTAATTAACAACCATAGTGCTGGTCTCAGGAAACTATGCATAAGTGGTCCATAAAAGGTCCAACATCACCATGCAATGATGGTAATTAAAGACAGGAGGGAGAAAGGCTTATTATAAATTACACTACACTTAAGGCTATAAAAAAATCTTTTTAATTAACTGAAAGAATGAGCCAAACAAACTCAGGTTTTATAACTGGCTGCTGAAATTTGAAGGCAAATGACACAATAATTTTTTTATGTGTCATTGGTAAGCTGAATACCACTAATCGCCATCTCAAGGGGTGTGGAATATCCTAAACAAAGTCTAAAAATATTACTATTGGAGTATTTGAAGTTTTCACTGCCTCTATGTAGCTCACCTATTTTATCAGAATCTAGAAACATCTACTGTACGACTAGACTTTTTCTAAAGAGCAAAGGAGTTTGTACAAACTTCTTATGTGAAAGTCACAACAGAAAAGTCTAACACGACAGACATTAAACTCAAACATGTGTATGCCTGTTTTCTCTGCTGTAGGAGAGGCAATTAATTTTGAAAGCAGTTTCTTAGTCAGGGACTCTAGACTCAAAGGTCTGTTACCAATTTCACTTGTTTGTTTGTAGGTGACCTGGTCACCATCTCCAGTGTCACCATTCCCATTAGCACGATGGTGGTGACATCATTACTAATAGGTTATCCAGTTTTCTAAGAAAATCCCATCACATGTCTGTAGCATGATAACGATGATATACTGTGTTAACTTCAAAACTTTTTTTGATCTCTTATCAAAATCTATGGCTCACTGTGGGCCTGAAAACTGGAGAGTGAGCATTAAGTTGGGAAATATCTTGTTTGATATTATTGAATAGTGTGACTCAAGGTGGGGGAAAGAAACGAATCCTCAGGAACATGGCCTATAAATTAATACATTTAGATGTGTCAAGCAAAATCAGAGATGGTTTTGGATCTTACATGTGGTTCTTTATTTTCTACATTTTCTCCCCTTAGGGCTTTTTTTCTTTTTAATGGTGTGCATCACCTCGACGATTTACTTTTCCTAACACAAAAGAAAAGAAGAAATGTGGTTCCTAAGCATATTAATTCTGTTAGGGAAAAAAGAAACTCAAAAGTCTAAAGCCTACAAGCAAACTACCAGAGTACAAAACTCTCAACTGACTAGAAGCATCCCTGGAAAGACAAAGGGCATTATTTAGGAATTAATAAGGTCTGAGCCCTCAGTCTGTGTCAACACAACTTAGTCCTCATAATACCTGACTCTGTTACCATATGGCTGTGCCTACTGCTCCCTTTCCTTATTATCAATCATGAGCATCACAATTACAGAGTAATACAGCTCAAGGTCGCATTGAAGGATGATTGCACTGAAGTGGAGTTCTAAGCAAGGCCTCTAGATGGCACTCTTTCTTATCGGTCATCGATGTAAAGTTTTCTTTCCTATCTCCACAACAATAAAATGACTAAAATTGGTCCTCTTGTCTTATATTTTGATATAGTTGCCCTATGTCATCTTAGTAGAAAGCTGGATGCTTACAAAACTCATCAGTCAAAGTTTACCAACAGCAATTTGTGCTCTCAACTTAAGGAAAAAAATCGTATTATCACGAGAGCTTCAATTCTTTGAACCCTGCATAACCAGTCTTCCACCATGTGGAAGTGTTCGTTTCAGATCTATACAGTTCTTACATCCCACTCTGGACCCTACTTCCAATGTCACCAAGGTAACGAAGAGGAAAGTCAGCATCTCCAGTCCCCAACAAAGATAGCTCCTTACACTCCTTACCACTCACTAGAGGTGTATGAATGTGGAGAGTCATAGGATCTGTGGTTAGAAAAAGAAGCTGGAGACAGGTGAAAGGGAGCTGGGCTTCCCATCAATCTAGGATTGTCTCTGACTAACGGGATGATAGCCTTGGAAACGTCCCTTGTCTTCCTGTGTCACGAAGGCCATTAGGGATGCTTCTATGAAGCTCAGAATTAGCCTTAAAGTCATTGCAGCTCCCCCTCCCCAATAGTCCCTGCCTGAATAGGCAATGTCCTCTCCCTCCTCACATACCCCATTACACACACAGTGTTCTCAGAAACCAAATACCTTATTCATGCTTTGTAGTGGGACACATTTCAGTTCTGCTAGCCTGGATACAATCAGGATGTGATTATGGTAACCAAGAAATATAGAAGTTTTGAGGGAAGGCTATAGAGTAGAAAACTGAAGAAAATTGGTAGAATCCCTTTCTTTCATGCTTTGATATTTAGTGAACAAACTTTTTGATGTCTAGGTATTCTCAAGAATTCATTGCTCTGTGTAACTATAAATATTTCAGAAAGTGACAAAGAGTAAAAAAGAATATTCTATTCATATTTAATGTTTATTTTCTTTCGGTTTGTCTTATTTTGACTCCAACTCCCTGGTCCTGACTCTGGGCTTTCTATTTTCCAAAGCTGGACCTAAACATGGATTTGCAGATTGACCCCTATATGACTAGGAGGCTCTGACAAATACAATACAGGTTAAGTTTTAAGACTCTTAAGAAATCACAGAACAATCTCATTAACCTTCTTCCTCAAAGCGAAGACCTTTATGTTTCTTTGCAATTAAGAATTCTTATAAACATTCACTCCTCACTGAATTATTTTTCTAATAGCTTTCTTGCTGAGACATAATGCAACGAAGGTCATAGGTGCCATACATAAAAATTTAGTTATATAAGTTGTATTAAATAATGCAAATGGTCTGGATTTTTTCTATAAAGCCAAAGGTTTTCCTTTGGTTGTTTAGTTCATCTCTTCTTCCATTTTTACACTGAAGATTCTTCTTTAGGAGTTGGACTGAGAGAAAACAGCTATAGCTATAGGTCTACCCACAAAACTTTTAAGCTTGCCATCTCCCTGAATATGGCTTGAATGTTTAGAGCTCCATAAAATTCAAACTTCATTAGATGAATTCTGTAAGCACCACTAAATGTAGTTTTCTAGGAAGAAAGCTGGCAAAATTTTAAGACACAACATTAAACCTCCAGATGGCCTTTTTCTGAAGGGTGAGTGCTAACTGGGTTTCCATGACCTTGTCTGACTCTCTAGTCCACCTTGAGCATGCCTTTCTAGAGCAGAGTCTGGGAAACCAAATTTCATACCAAAGCCCAATAGGTAAAACAGACTATGTAGTGTTATTTGCAGGAACTTGGGGCCCCTGTTAACCCATTTATTTCCAAACCAGCTTCTTCCTGTCTGACAAAAATGCCTAAAAATCTACCTCTAGAAGATTTATTTTGGATTTGAAAGACACATTTGTCTAGCTCCCTAACCAAACTCAAATGTCCTTAGTGAAGGTACGATCCCTAAGGTTTATTAGCAACACCTGGATCCCCTCAATTGCCTCGGATGAAGTTTCAAGGAAGGAAGCAGCAATTCCGAGAAGTTATAAGGCCTGCCTATAGGTTACACAACTTGTAAGTGGCTAAATCCACGTGGTGCTTAGGAGTGAGCCTTTAGAAGGAGCCAGAGCAACTCTGTCTCCATTCTCTCTTCTCTGGGCTATGGGCAGGCAGACAAGCACACAGCTCAAAGAGCTACTAGTATTTTCTTAGAGTAGCGGCTCCAGGAAGGAAGCAGGGAGGAAAGATATCTCTCTTCTATGATTAGGAAAGTGCCTGTGACTTGGTTTAGAGGAAAACCCATGGGTTTTCATGTCAGGAATGCTCAATTCCAATCCATGGCAGGGGGCGGGGGGGAGGGGCCGGTGGTAGGGAGAACAGGTCAAATCAGGTTAGAAAATGCTTCTTAATGTATCCCTTTTGAGAGATTTTTAGAACAATCCTAAATGCCATTAAAACATTTTTTAATCTCACTATTTCCCGAACTATTTAACAATAGAATTTTTCATCTATTAACATCTTTCTGGAACAGTTTGGGAAATTCTGTTTTAATGGAAGTTGTGGCCATTTTCTGGCTCCTCATGAAGCTGGTGCAGCTGCCAAGCAACTCAAAACAGAACTCTCTGAAACACTTATTCCTGACAGAAGTTATTTGCATGTCTTTTCTCCCAGAATGCACAATCTAAAAAGGCCCTGAAGGGTCTCAGCTGCTTATCTCTTGGAACATCTTTTCATTAAAGCCATTAACAACTACAGAGAAATCTCTTAAACTTTAAATAGACGTAAAACCCAATACCCTCTTCTCTCTTTTTCACCTGCACCCCATCCTTGTTTTAAGACTCCCTTCAAGTATGATCTTTTCTAAGGAACTTTGCTCACCACCCCCAGGCAGAGTTCATTCTGCGTTCTCTCCTGCCCACAGCCAAAGTTCCTATTTGTATTAGTGCTTGATATTCTTGCATTACAGTACCTACTCACAAACCTGATTCTCTCAATATCCTAAAGGCAGTTCAAGGCCAGAGAAAATGAAGTATCTTCTTACTTCCACCACCTGAAGACTCTGGGATGTGATAACTGCTCATAAAGTTCTATGATAGGCATAAAGCAGCGGTCCTCAACATTTTTGGCACTGGTCCTCAGGGACCAGCGCTCCTATGAGAATCTAATGCCTGATAATCTGAGGTGGGGCTGAGGCGGTGATATGAGAGCTGGGGAGCTGCTGCAAATACAGATGAAGCTTCACTTGCTTGCCCACCGCTGGCCTTCTGATGTGCGGCCCGGTTCCTCGCAGGCCATGGACCGTACTGGCCTGTGGCCCAGGGGTTGGGGGGCCCTGGCGTAAAGTAATGAGTCAACGAATTCAAGAGGCCAAAAATAAGTATATGTAAAGTAATTGATTTAAAATTTTACAGTACGAAAAGTCACGCCCCATTAAATAAATGATACCTAAATATATTTTATTATGGTCATTTAATTTTTTAAATAAAGAAAATAATAAGCATGAGGGAGAGAATCAAGAAATATAAAAAACAACAACAAAAACAGTAAGAAAAAAGATGGTAGGGAAAATAAAAAGCAAAAAAGAAAAATTCCTACAAAAGTTCAGGTAAAGTTAGAGGTAGAAAGACAGAAGTAAAGCCAAAGGATAGCTAGAGTGAAAAAAGGTGAGGGGGGGAAAAGTAACAAAAAGAGAAAGAAAATTCAACAGTTTTGAAGTGTTAGTACAGGAGTCTACAGTTAAGTTACTATTAAAACTTAGCACAGACTAACCATAACTAAATTAACCATTATTTACAGTTCTATAATTTTTTTTTTTTATTCTTTGATCTGATCATTTTTCACCTTGAAGATCCAATTGGTTGATCCAAAACTGCTGCCATTATAAATACTAATCCATGTAAGAGAACTCTGAGTTTTTGTTCCCTTGAATCTGAGTTTCTATTCACAGGTCTGAGTTTTTGTTCCCTTGAACCTATTAAGACTGGCCTATTCTACTTGAAAGTGTCATGATTTAGCTGTTTTTAAAAACCTTCAAATAGAAATTTACAAATAAGCTATTTGAATAGAAATAAATAAAACTGTAATTTTCAATTGCAAACAAAGATCTTATTTGTTTTCATTGTTTTTGGTTGATTTCTAAGCTTAGGCTTTAAAAATATGAGAGTATTTTTATTTTTGCTAGATTTTCTTTTCTAGGAGATTTTCCTTTCCATCTAGTATTATTTTCCTAAAATGCTTTCACATTTCATAACAATTACCCACTTTCCTTCCTGGGCCTTATCTATTTTTATTACTTAGCAATAGCAGTTTCCCTCAAGCAGGGTTGTGGTAATTAACTGGAATAACAGGGAATGACTCAGATCCCTTATCCAAATTTTTCTTCCAGCTCTAAGTTCTAAAAATAGTCCTCTATTAGTCAAAAAGCTCATTTCAGTAATACTCATTGTTTAGAGGGTCTGTGAGTACTTTCTTTATATTCAGGAGCTTCTAAGAGGCTCTGTTTTTTTGGCTTCCCAGCAGGAGATTTCCCTGGGCTAATGTAAAACATCAAGTCTTAAAATCTTTTTCAAGCTTTCAAGTCCAAAATATCATCATGAATCTCTAACTAGTTCTAGGACATCAGGAAAGTAGCAAGGTCTTTGGCCTTCAATTTCATAATCCATAAAATGAACCCCTGCACAATGAAGCTTCTTAACTCTAAAATATTCTATTTCTGAAAAGAACTTGCTCTTCAAGTCCTATCCTAACTTTTATGGAATAGAATTTAAGGCAGCAATTCTGTGCAGAATTTGGGGTGTGGAGGGGGACTTCTTGCAAGATTTTTTTACTTTCCTAAATGAGTCAAGCAATCAACACCTACTGAGTAATGATTATAGGCAAACATACACAGCTGAAATTCACAGGAAGAGGTCCCTGTCCTTCACCAAGCTTATAGCTGTCTATTTTGATAGGACATACAATAAGAGAATAAGTGACAATAATACTGATACTATGTGAGCCCTAACTGAATGGTAAAACAATAAAAATTTCTATCAGGTAAGCCTCATATAGTCTAAGGAGATCTTGAAAAGCTTCAATAGAAAAGTGGAAATTCAGATAAGCCTACAGTAAGAATGTTTGCTTCAAATGGAGATGAAGGTGGGAATGAGTATAGGGGTGGGGGTGACATTAATAAAAAAGTCATGCTTCCTTTGCTACCCATGAGTGCCCTTCAAGTCTCCCCTGTCTGGCTTCACTCCTGCTGTCCCTGCACCTGGAATTCTCTTCATCCATTCAAATCCACAGCTCCCCATCCCCTTCAAATCTAAGCACTAAGACACTTCCTCCATGAAGCAGTCTCTGATCCCCTAGTTGAAAGTTATCTTTTTCTCTCCTGACTTTTCACAGAACTTTATCTCCCCTTCCCTTATAGCATGTGTCACTTAATCCCCTTTGTTAGTCTTTTATGCATTCTTCTATGTCCACTGCTGGACTTCATCCTGCAGGGAAAGGCTATCAGACTTACCTTTGTTTACCCACGGTACTTATATTAGATCCTTGCACTATTCATTCATTGATGTATTGGTTCTTCTTTTTTATTTTTATCCATTCATTCACTTGACACAAATTTACTGAACAATTTACTATTGACCAGTAACACTCTAAGAGCTATACGGCCATTTCCCTTAGAGGTTGTATTCTGCTGTGGGAAAATAACTGATCAATAAATAAACTAATAAATATACAATGTGCCCAGTGCTTATAAATCCTATGAGAAAAGAAAGAAGTCTAAACAGTAGCTGGAGATAGTTTAGATTCAGTGGCCAGAATTTACTGTATTGAATAAGCGATACATCATCACTCTAAGGTAAAACCTATAATCAAAGTATACATTCTCAGGCAATGGATAAAATAAATTAGGCAGTAATAAAGTTCTGAAATTACCCTACTGCAAATAGAAATAATAAAGATAATTGATGTTAAGAATCATAATGCTTAGTGTTGCTATGTGAAATAAAATAGCTAACATTTATTACACATCTACTATTTGCTAGGCAATGTAGCAGATAATCCCTTCAACCACAAGAGGGGTATTATTGTTCCCATTTAATGGATGAAGAAACTGAGGCTTAGAGGGGTTAAGCAACATGCTTCAGATCACTGCTTTGAACATGGACAAGCTACAAATGGAATCTGGAACTGGCAGACACAAACGTTGTTCCTACTGAACACCTGCTCTTTCTTGTGCATGGCTGGGACAATGTTTTTTCTTCCACCTGCTCTCCTCTGAAGAGCAGCCCAGTAGCTCCTTTCGGCTTTGTGCCTGGCTGCACACCTCTTAGGAAAGCAATCATCTGAGCATGGATGAAAGGTTTCCCAGCCCAGAGCTCAGAAGGGTACTGAGGAGAAAGCATGCATGTTCTAGTTTCCCTCAAAAGGAATTTTACCTTGGCTTCTGTAGAAGGAGGTCTCCTGAGGCTGCATGAGTCACAGGCAAAGGTGGTATTAATTCTGAGAAGAAAAGTTAATTCCATAGGCTTCTCTCCACAAGCAGCAAAAAGCCCAGCTCTAATAAAATTCCAAGCTTCAAGGTCAAAAAGCAAAGTTCTAGGCTGAGATTTGATAATGAGGTGCTGATTCTCTGAGCCTCCAACTTCTATGACATAAGGAGAGAATCACTGCCCCGAAGAAGGAATAGGGTTTACAAGGTCTACGCAAATGCAATGCGAGAGGAAGGTTAAATGTAGAGAGAGGGCACTGGTTTCTATTTTCCATAAGTAGTTCCCTCTTCTGGGTAGCTGGCCTCTCATTTCATCAGGCTGTCACGAGCCCACCTCAAACTGGTGTCAACAGCCCTGACAGCTGCAAAGGAAGAAGACAGCCTCAGCCCTTCACCCTATGAGAGCCATGCTAGACTGATGAACAGAAAAGTGCAACTGAAACTTATTTGCATCATGATATTAAAACATATTAAATGGGCAAGGCAAGAGAGGGGAAATCCCTTCATTACTTCTATAATCGAACCACTGAAGTGTTGGAAGAAAGGAATCACACAGAGGAATGTTTGTTCCCAGGATCAAATTAGGCCACTGTGGAAATGAGCAGGAAGTCACTTAGCAGCCTCTCCCTGGAAGGAATCAGTAGATGATCAGAACAAAGGCTGAAAAAAGAGGACAGAGTTCTGAAAAAAAATGTTGGCTCTCCTCCTCAGTAACCATTTCCTTCTTGAGTTAATACGCCACTCCTGCTACTGTCTAAACGCTGAACCTGGATCCAAGGAAATATCAGAGAAAGTTATAAAATGCTCCGAGGATCTGCCATAGTCACGACTGCTTCTGAGAAGACAACACAGTGCCTGGCAGACAGTAATTGCTCAATAACACGTCTGTGAATGAATGAGTTTGCGGTTTCTTCAACATAGGCCAAGCTCTGTAATAATGCCTGACTGCCCTGATTACAGAGAAGGGTACCATGGATGAATGCCTGACCCAAAGGCAGATGCTACTAGGCAGGTGTGAGGTATATGAGGGAGTCTGGCAAACAACTCCACCCAGCATTTGGTACTAGAGGGTGAAGGGAAGATTCAGTAGAAATGGCAAAAGGAGAATGATGTGAGGAAAGAAAGGAGACAGCAGAAGCAAATGGGGCATAGGAAGCCATGTGGAAGTGAAGAAATAAGTAGAAAGAAGCCACTTGATTTAAAAGAGTGAATTCATAGTGGTTTTGACAGAGTAGCTGATTGACCATAATGTAATCAGCAGAAAAAGAGTTCAAAAACCTTTTTCTAGGGGAGGTGCCACTGCTCTAGCCACTTCGTGTCCTGGAGAGCATTCTGGTTATACATGAGGCCTGATGGTGTAGCCATGACTAAGCTCCAAACCACAGCCCAATCCTTACGGGGCAAGGATGTGAGACTTACTTTCCCTCCATTCCTTAAAACAAACCCACATAACAGATTCTCCGAAACTATCAGAAAACAAGAGAAACTTAGGAAAGGGAAGGAACAATAACCAAGACTACTGAGATGCTGTGAGACTCAACTCCCCTGAGAAGTCCCAAAACTCTGTAATTATTGCCTATTTAGAAAAGCTGCCTAGAGAATTTGATAAACAAGGAATCCAAGGTTCTGTATGTTTATCAAGTGTCCACGTTTCTGTTACTAAGCCCAGTTGAGATTTCCCTTTCATACTGTCCTTGGAGGTATGCCTGATGAGGTAACACATTGGTCCTTCTAGCAATGCCTGCATTCCTTTGCTAATGTTCCTGTTACAATTGTAACTTTTCTGTATGAAAATAATGCATGTTTATTGTAAAGATTTCAGAGAATTCAGATAAGAAAAACAAACCTTTAAAAAGCATCTGCAATGTTATTTAACAGTGATACAGCTAAATACTTGTGTATTTTCCCAATATTTCCTTAATACAAGCATTGTACACACTACTTTTGTGCCTACTTTTCTCACTTTATGATAAATCTCATACACTTTTATATGGCATTAAGCATTTTGCTACATCATCTCCAATAGCTGTATAAAAGAGAAGTGATATCAAAATTAATTTAACCAATTCCCCTATTTCCAGACTTTTAAATTGTCTCCAATTAATCTCTGTCATAGAAACACTCTTAAGAACAACCTTATATAAAATTTCGGTCTATATACCTGATGATTTCTTTAGCATAGACCCCATAAGTGAAATTTCTGCGCGGAGGGGAAAAGTATTCAAAATTTTAAAGTGTTTGAAATTTATTATCAAATGGCCTTCCAGAAAGTTCATACCAATTTAAGTTCTCAACAGCAGTGTGTGAGTGTCCATTTCCTATGCCTTTGTCAACACAAGATGTTATCGTTTTTAAAATTCCATTAATGTTTTCTTGATGGCCTTACAATAGGAGTCCTCAACATTGGCTTCTCATTGAGGAACCTTTGAAAAGTATCACTCCCTAGGCCTCATCCACTGAAGTAACTCAGAATCTCAAGGATGGGGCCTGGACATTTACCTAAAACAAACTACAGACTTAAGAGGAAACAAAGTTACGAAAGAATAGTTCTGATTTCAGAGTAAGATGTTACCCTAAGTATGCAAAATCCACACAGAGAATTCTAGGCAAGATCCTCTTGCTGGAGCCATAGTCCCCAGTTCTGTGAAATGACCATTATTATGAGGAGTATCTGAGAATTCATAACCAAATTAACTTCATTCATCAATTTAAAATATGCATGAAGCATCTACTCTTTGCCCTCCCTCTTTGCCTCATTCCCTGCATCCCTTCCTCTGGACCTCAGTTCCAGCATCACTTCCTCAGGAAGCCTCTCCTGAACGCTGATGATATCGCATCCCCTCTCACGCCCCTAACATATCATGTAGGGGCACTTAATACAGTTGTGATTTTTTTTTTTCATTGACATTATGAGATGGAGTATTCACTGTGAGCCAATTTAGGGAAGGTTGGTGAACAATAAGATTTGATTTTGGAAACGGGTAGAATTTGGACAGGCAGAAAAAGTATAGTGGGCTGTGCAAGCCAGACACTAACTTTTACGGGTTTATGGACATATTTCAAAATACGCTGAAAGTTATAAACTCTCCAGAAAAAGTCAAACATGCCCATACATTAAAATATTATGTATAATTTCAGGGAGTTCACAGAATTCTAAGCACATCCATGGATCCTTGATCACAAGGGGACCACATTCAGATCTTTAGGAGGAGTCAGCATAATGATCATTTTTGTCTCTTCCAGGCAAACAACATGAGCTCAGGAATCCCCAAAAGTCAGTCATCACTGTCCTATGTAAATGGCAGAAATGCCAGACTGCCAACTACTTCTGTGTCCAAATTAATGGTCTCATACATGATTCACCTTTACCTTAATAAAATGGGGTAGGCTAAGGTCAGAGGAAGGAAAGAAAAAAACAAGCGGGGTCATGATATCAGTGCCCAACTATGTAGCCAACAGAGTAGCTATTTTTCTTAATCTATTTCATGCAAATATCACGGAGTACCTATCCCAAGACAAGAGAAGTCAAGAAATTCAGAGCTGGTTAAATTCTCTCCTTTTATCACCTTGTATCACTAAATTCCCCGTCAAGTTTTTTAACTTTAATGA
>NW_006431925.1:606152-616855 GCF_000325575.1 Pteropus alecto | reverse complement strand
TGTGCTGCCCGCTCCCTGCCCAGAGCATCGGCACCTCAAGGTAGGAACTTGGTCCTCTGCCATAATGCCATCTGTTGCATCACTTTGCAGTGTTATATAAAATAACACCACATCTTAGCTAACCTCATTGTGTCTAGACTTCATTACCATACAGGATGTGACAGACAGGCAGACCCACAGGCCCCAGAGGCAGCTTCCACTAGGAACACCATCCTGTCAGCTGTATGTACCAGCCACCATATTCTGTTTTCCTTTGCACCCAAGAAATGTTTAGAATCTCTCTAGGGAGTCTGCCGGAATACCATTTACAGGGATGGAACACTTTTTCATTGAAATTCTAAAGTTCCTTGACAGAGATCTTAAAAGGTACCAAATAGCATGTGTGATATATGTCCTTTTCCACAAAATTGTTGTATGCCAAAGTTAGTTTTACTATTCCATTTACACACTACAGTGTGTATGATTTTACTACCCCGAATTTTAAGCAAAAATAATTTCCCTTGAAAAGGACAAAAGTGGCATTGGAGGTGGTTGTTAGTTATTTAATACAGCTATAACTGGAGGTTTATAGTTCACCCTCCAGAAAAAGATCTAATGCGCTTTCTCAGGCAAGTTCCTTGACAGTTTATCAACCTTCGCTTCCTGCCCTGCTATTCCTTCTTCTCTCACCTCCACACATTCATTCATTACAGATTTGTGAGACAATTAAAACAGCCTTCTGAGAATAAGCATGAAGGTCACAAGTTACAGAGGGAATATTCATGTTGCATTAATTTCTTCTGTGTTATTATAGCACCTTATCAATTTCCCTATCTGCAATTGTGTAAAGCCAAAATATAGAACTTCACCTTCAGGACTTCTTTCTCCTTAAAACAAAATTTCCAGCATGTTTACTGGTTTTGGAATGAAAAGCCCCTAATCCTGAGTTCAACATCAGGTCATTGATTTTTGCTCAATGTTACTGCCTAACTCAGCTGGCCACCTTTTCCTTTAAACATCTTTCACACTAATCTTTAGTCCTTAGAAAAGGCTGATAAAAGGGAAGGCCTATTGAATGGAAAAAACAAAATGCAGAGGACATGAGGTCTCACAGAAGATATAAAAATGGATAAGATATAAGAGGGCCTTTTTAAAACACTATGAATATTCACAATAACATATAACAATCAGGAGACAGAACAATAATAATATCTCTGACTTCTGAGCACTTACTATGCCCCCCCATACCCTTATGAGCATAATTATACTGAGTAGTTATAGAAGAAATGGAGGCACAAAAAAATTAAGTAATTTTCCCAAAGTCATTCAGCTAGAAAATAACTCCACTGACATTCAAACCAAGGTCTCAATAGCTACAAAGCCTGGGCTTTTAATTACTATGCTAGCCTGCTTCCAAAATCATATAGATATCAATATTAATTTTAAAAGTCACAGACATACAGAGGCACTTCTGTCTATATTATGCTTGAAAATCTATGTTTTTACATAATATCTAAACCTCACAACCGCCCAGAAGAACTAGGCACTTCAAACACCAATCTACCTACTTTGCAAATTTGGAAAACCATATGCATTCATTAATTCATTCAACAAATATTTACAGAGCACATGCTTTTTGCCATTCTAAGATCCAATGGTCCTCAAGTTGAAAAGGATGCCTGCTTTCTCATGTTCTAATAAGAGAGACAGGTAATAAAATGACACATAAAAAATGGTAAGATGAATGAGTAAATAAAACTGGGTAAAATAGATGAACGTATGGTGGTTTGCTTAATTATATCGGCACTTGAATGTTTTTTAACTATGTTCCAAACTGAGCTTCTATCTTTACTTTACACCTCTTTCTCATCTCAGCAACTGACAAAAAAAGCTTGGAGTCAACCGCGATATCTCTTTTCTTCTCACATTATACATCTAGTCCTTTAATACATCTTGTTGATCCCACAATCAAAATATTTCCAGAATCCAGCCCCTTCTCAACGCCTCTTCTGTTACCACACTGCTCCAAGCCAGGATCATTTCAATAGCCCCTAATTAGTTTATTTTCCTCAGTCTTGTTTCTTACAATCTAATTCAGTAACAGCCAGAATGATACTGTTAAAAAATAGGGTCTCTACCTGGCTGTCCCCTTGTCACACACTCTCTCACCTCCTTCACGCTTTGCTTAAATGTCACCTTCTCGATGAGGCCTGCTACCGTCACTCTGCTCTATTTTTTCCATAGTACATAACACCTTCTAAAATACTACATAGTATAATTAGAATATTTTTTGTTTTTAGTCTGTCTCCCTCCACAAGAATATGTTTCATGACGGTAGGATTTTTGCTTTCTTTGTTCACTAATGCACCCCCAAAGCATAGAATGGTGCCTGACATGTGGTGTTCCTCAATACTTGCTCAACAAATAAATGTTCAGAAAAAGTCTCCTTTTCATCAAACAACATAGCTGAAGAAAAGATTAGTGCACTGGTCATACAGAATAAAGCACACAGAAAAAAAGGATTGAAAAATTAAAGAAAAAAGAGTAAGAGACCTAAGGGGCACAATGAAAAGGTGATATGTGAACATAATAGGAGTCCTAGAAGGCACAGATACCAGAAAAGGAACAGAAGCAATATGTGAGGAGACACTGAGAAATTTTCAAAAATGAGGAAGAACTTCAAGCCACAAATTCAAAAAATGTCATAAAACTCACACATGGTAAATATAACAAAAACCACACTGAGGCATATCATGGTAAAAAGTGCTGTGAAACAAAATCATAGAGAAAAATTCTTTAATCATTCTAAGTATTGTATTACCATCTTGAAAGAAAAGTTGCTAGGTGTGATGTTACCTCCCACTCAATTTTACAGCCTTTTGTTTTGCCTCTCTTCTTTTGGAGAAATCTATATGCCTGAGACACACAAGTAGTATAAGAATAGAACTGTAGAATTCCTCACTGGATAAAATCAGATTCCCAAAATAGTAGAGACTTCATCACTTTTCACACTATTAACACAAAATAGAGGTAAGATTTTATTAGATGAATAAATATCACTCATTTATAAAAGATTCATGGTCTATATAAAATGGTAATATCCCATAATACCTACTACTCCTCCTCCATGAAATTCTATGAAGGTAGTAGTACCAACATAGCCTAATTTTTCATTACTAGATTACATTTAGCCAGATAACAGAGATAAATTCAGGGTACCCAGATGCCAAGGTTCTTTCTCTATAGCATCAATGAAATAATGGAGAAAACACTTGAGAAGAAAAATTCCAAATAGCTTGATCTATTATTCAGATACTAATCCTAAATGTGTCTTTTAAATACTTAAGTAAAATTTTAAATGCACATTTCTATCCGCTAAATTTAAAGGGGAACCTTAGCTCAAAGGCATTTTCTCAGATGTTTAAGAAAAAGACAAACCATCACATCCATTAACCATTAGATACTTGTTTTAATATAAAAATGAGTTATTCTGCCATACCACTGAACTGAATACAGGGTAGTGCAATTTAGTGTCGACAGACATTTATGCTTAATTATCTGGAGATGAGAAACTACCATAAACCTTGTCTCCAAAATACGTGTTTAAAGAAGTTGGATAGTGAAAATCTTTAAAGAAAATTCAAAATGCTAATTTTAGGAGTTTTGATAACCTTATAAAATTAGCAATTCTCTAGTGAAAGTGATTACATTCCCTTTTTAATGCCTGTCATCCTTTCCTTATAGATTACTCACTGTCATTTGATAGTTGTCAGAAGTCATTTTGAAGACTTTCATCTGGCTCTGGGAAAGCCATCTTGAAATGGAACTAAAGAGAGCATTCAGGATTTAATGACAAAATTGCTTTGTGCTTTAGAAAGAGCATTATGAAACCATGTATAATTTTTTCTCCAAATGACAAAGCTGTCATCTTAATCAAATCTATGTGGCATCCTGTTAGACAGTGAAACAGAATGCAAAAAAGCAGAGTGGAAAAGTTATCCAAGGTCATTTTAGCATCAAGGATGAGAAGGGAATTGCATGGATTACAGCCCGGAGGGGCAGGGCCTGGGAGTGTACACACTCATTCAGGAAGCTGGGTCCAGGTGGGGATTATGGCCTTGAGATAATAAACCAGTCCTCAGGCTCAACCTGAGCCAACTGCCAGGTGTCACCTCAGGCTGAAAACTGAATGGAGCATTTCATTTCATGTAATGGGAAATACTGGTGACAGGGTCAGAAAAGAGTGTGAGGAGAGGGTGGCTTTCAGAGGCAGAGAGCTTTCGGGATATTGTCTCAAATAGCTTTAAAGTCACAAAGCCACATGGGCATATTGTGATATTTTGATAATATTTGTTAATTGGCCTATTACCACACCACATGCCAGACACTGTGCCGAGATTTTTACATGCATGATTTTATTCAACCCTCACAAAAGCCTATAATACAGGTACTATTATTATCCCAGTTTTACAGATGAGAAACCTGAAGTTGATTTACTTGCCCATAGTTGCAGCTAGTCTCTGGAAGAGATAAGATTTAAACCCAGGCTTATCTGGTTTCTAAAATATCACTAAGTATCCATTGCCCATTGGCTTTCTAAGCATTGCCAGAGTGCTATTCCTCTTGACACAGATGTCTTACTGGTGTGCACCACCATTTCCTGAAATGAGCAGAAAAATATATCAGCACTTTAGCATTCACCCAGCCACCAATACATACTAATCCTGGAATACCAAAGTGAGGTGTCAGGCCAAAATGCAGAATTTACAAGGAAATGTTCGATAAATACTTCTACCACTGTGGGATCCCCAAGCTAAATCAAGAATCCAAAAAGTGGTTACAATGTGAAGTAGAATCTAAGGGGAGATCATTGGAGAAATCTAAGGTATGACATGAAACTCTTGAAATAAAGGAAGGCTGGGAACTGCCTGCCCTCTCATTTGAAGTCTAGTGAGGACAGAGCTTTAACTAAGCCACTTTGAGAACCTGACATAGGTTCCCTATAGTTGGGGAACACTGACAGGACTCCACTTGCTAAACAATTACACTACCACATATGGTGAAGTCAGCTTTGTATGGGTCTTTTCCATGGACCAAATGTGGGCCACATGGAGAGTCAACCTGGCCCAAGAGGACACCTAGGAAAGTAAGGGAACTCAACTATCAAAATCCTGTGTGTGTGTGGAGGACCTCAGAGAAGCAGAGAGTGGGGAGAAGAGGCAGGCCTAACTGAGTTTCATCCAAGTTATGAGAACTGGTCTAGAGAAGCCCAGCATGGAGCCCCAGGGAAGTACTAAAAAGCATCCATGAGGAAAACATTCATTTTAAACCTGGCAGGCAGAATACAAAAGCAGAGAGGCTACCAGACACCAACATGGTAGAAACTTTTCTATGCTATCCCTTGACCTCTTCTTTTCTCCCACTCCCCAAGCTTGGTGGTATCTAAAAAGTAGATAATGAGCACCTGCAGAGCTGAGAAAAGAAGGCAAGCATAGCCCCTTCCCCAAAGTTGGGCCATCTGCCAAATCAGGTGGCCAGCCTTAACTGAGAAAGAGCATGAAGAAGGCTTTCCTTTGAAGAATGAAGAGTTGAGCAATGTCTTGAACTGGACACTGAAAGTTTCTGAATTGAAAATGTATTTTTATACTTAAAATATCTATTGTTTATAAATGGCGAAAAAAGTAATCCAGTGGCAGGAAAAAAGCGACCCTCTCTTAATAAATTTTTAATAGATAATTGAAGACAAAAATAAGCGGGTTTTGATTTATCCCCTATGAATTGTATATTTGTCATATCTTCTACACTAGTGGCACCTTCCAATGGAGCATGTTGGGAACAGGGAATATGGATGTCTATTCAAGAATCTGGGCTCTAAAACTCTTAAGGCACTCAAAGAAAACATATACCCTTCTTATAAAAAGATGTTCAACCTTCTTCAGATATCATAGGCAAAGCCTTAGCCGCCCATATAAGAAGTTGGGCACTCAAATGCAAAATGATGACAACCTTCTAAGGGCAATGGAAATAACTGATTATCCTAAAAGTCATTCTGTCACCTAACTTTTGCCCCTCCAAAAGTATACGCATTTCTAAAAATTTACAAAACACACAATACAATCATAAAACAGCACTTACTGAGTGGTTACTATATGCAAGATATTATACTAATTGTTTTACATGAATTATCTCTTTTTACCCTCCCCCCCATAATGGTATGAGTTAGGTATATTTTTTATATTGTTTAAAGGAAGAGATTTACAAGCAAAAATATAATATCACTAAACAGCATGTACTTAGAGAAGAAAGAATATTAAGTTTCACCTAGGAAAATTGGGGATGGCATTCGAAAGTTATATTTAAATAACATTTTACTTCCAAATATAATAGTCATGCGTGACTATTGTACAATACTTTGAAAATGTAGAAAACTATAAAAAGAAAATGTACACTTAATACAGAGGGAATATGGTAGACATCATTTGGTAAAGTATTTTTCTTTTAATAACATACCATGAGAATCACCTCCATAATTACATATTCTTCAAACATAATTTTAATGAAATGTTTAGTGTTATAGCCTATTGATAAATGACTTATTTTAAAAGTCCTTGTTAACTTAACCAAACCCCTTTCACATCATTAGAAAATAGTGAAAGGTAAAAATTCTTGAAGAAAAATCTTTGTGTAACTCTCTCATTATGGAGGAAGTAAAACAGTCAGTTTAGTCCAAGTTATGCTGTAGTAACAACCTCAAAATTCAGTGATTTACAAAAAACATTGTGAAAGGTTCTGTTTGTTTGTTTCTTCATTCATATTACATACCAACAATTAGTTTATGGTGAATCAAATGTACCTCTGCTCTACCTCCAGAATCAAGGCTAGAGGAAGACCTCTATCAAAGTCATTACCATTTTCACAGCAGAGGGAAAGGAAAGATGGTAGAACCATCTGATATGAAAACTGCAGGCATTACTTCCACTCATGTTTTATTAACTAAAGCAAGTTACATAGATAAGCCTGAAGTCAGTGAGAGGGAAGGTATAATCCTCTATCAGGCACAGGACCTAGGAGTGGTCCTAGATGAAGGGACAAAAATTATTTTGATGATAATAGGAGATAATGGTTGATTTTTGTCTAAAAGGTTGGAAGGGATTTTTTTCAGCTAAGATAAAAAAAAAGGAGGGGAGGGGGAAAGAGAAATATTCCAGGGAATGGGTAAATCACATAAAAAAGGCAATGAATTGTGAAAGAACACTTCAGATCTCAGGAACAGCATATCCCAGCATATCCTAGAGGGTAGATATATGGATAGTGACGTTAGAGAAAGGTTCTGAGGTGTGCATGAGATCACAGAGGGCTCTGTGTGTTACTGTACCCATCAGAGTGACTTAGATGGCCCAACTGAAAGGGATTATTGAGAGTTACTTAAAGAAACTGTTTACAAATGTGTGAGAAGGTTTAAGGGAAACCAAAAAGGATAGTGGAGTAATCTGGGAAAATGAATAGCTGCGAGTTCTTATCACCTCTAGAATCAAACGGGCAAGGGTAGATAGTTATCTAAATAGGCCAGAAGAATGGCCACCTATAACAGAATGCCACCTGTCAGAGTAGCTGCCTGTAAGCGAGAGCTAACTGTAAGAAAGTCAACAACCAACAGGAGCTATGGTCTTTAGGAAAAGGCTGCAGGCAATGTGTGGTGACCCTGAGGGGAAAGAATAGGATAATAACTTGTCCTCACTATTTACCTATGTTCTCATCTTCTGCCAGGGCCTCCCTCTGGCCGAGCCTAGTAAAAGAAGTCAGAGGACAAGGGGGCCTGTGAGTACAGGCCATAAAGGTCAGTCTCCCAGGCAGACAGAGCACAATGGAATTGTAGAGAAGAAAAGAGAGTGGTTCTGGAGGGGCAAATGGAGAATATACAATGAAGTTGTTCTATGATGAGCAATATATGTGAAGCTAAATTAAGGCATTGGCGGCTAAAATGAGTCAAATGGGAAAATTCATTAATACTACAGTGAAAAAAAATTTAGTAACAACTGGATACTGAAGGTAGTAAGCAAGTTGGTAATACAGGAAGAGAGCAGATTGTAACTGAGAAAAGTAGGATGGGGAGAAGTGAGTCCGGTTGAGGACAGCACTGAACTCAAGATGTAAATGTCCAGAAAGCAGTTAGAAACATGAGTCAGGCACTCAAGAGAGGAAGATGGATTTAGATTTGAGTGGTCCTGTTATCATACAACTGAATAAAATTTTCTGGGGAGACCACATGTAATGAAAAGGGGGCAGATGAAGCCATTGGGATAAGAATGAACCAGAAGTTGTCTACGGCCATGCTATCCTGAACAAGCCCGATCTCGTCTGATCTCAGAAGCTAAGTAGGGTTGGGTCTAGTTAGTACTTGGATGGGAGACCACCTAGGGAAACCAGGTGCTGTAGGCCTAAAAAATTTTTTTAAAAACAATTGAAAATAAGGGATTATAAACTGACAAGGTCCTTGCAATCTGTGAGGTCAACTAAGGGTTGCCTTGCCTATAAATAAAAATAAAAATAAAAATAAAAAATAAGAGTGAACCAGAAGCAAATACCCTACCTTTCACCATAGAAATTCAGAGAAGACAGCTGTGTCACTAACGCAAAAAGAAAAAAAAAAATCTGGGAAACAGTGATTGTAGTCCAAACTTCACACACATTTTCATGTTATTAAAACATATTGTTCATGGTCCAGGGAACTCCAAACTTTGAACTTTGTTAAAAGTGGTTCCTGACTAGAAGCGTCCCCAGATTCTGGCAGGAGCCAGCCCATACCCTATCCAGAGAAAGAAACCATCATCCTAGGTCATGGAGAACCACCAAAAGTTATTTTTCAAAGACATTGAGCAAAATACGACGAATGAAAATACAGCAAATTTGAAAAGCAGAATACAAAAGGAAATAAGATACCATGTAAGAACCAGCAGAAAAAAAAAGACAATAGAAACAGACATTGATGTCAGATAACTGGAATTATCAAAAACGGATTAAAAAACTGTGTTTACTATGATTAAATAATTAAAAGGCAAGCCAATATACTTAGAAGTACAAAGTCATACAGAAGGTACATCTAGGCTCCCAGACTATCCTCCAGTATCCACTGGGCATCCACCCAGAGACCCTGTTGGAGAGAGCCTCTCCAGCCTACTATGTGGTCCTCCGATTCACTGATCCAACTAGAGTACCTTCAAAATCATAATCTCCAATGAGTACAACTGAAACTAATATAATAAAAAAATTTTTTTAATAAAATTTAAAAAAAAAAAGAAGTAAAGGAGAATGTTAGCTTTAGTTGTCAAGCACTGCTAACCTTCCAAATCCCTGTTAAAAGCACAAGCCATTTCATTTTCCAGAACGCTGTACAGATTCCTGAGTCACCACCTCGGCACGAATTTATAAACACATCTTAAGTATTAAACTTCACTGAAAAGCTTTGAAAACCTCTTATCAAAAGCTAAGTTTACTGAGCAGTGTTTTGAGAAACTATACTTATATTCTAAACAAACATTTGCAGTTTATGCAGCAAATTTGTCCTACTGAGATTCTCTGGACCTTCGCATAGCTGCAAAGAATCTGAATATGGAAGGAATCTTCGGATTATCTTGTCTAATACACATGAGAAAGCAGTGGACATTCTTCAGGTCTCGCTAGTTAATAGTAGAGACAAAAAAAAAACTTGGGTTTTCTGTTCTTGGAGATCCCGGCACATTCTACTGCACTACACTTAACTGTATTTGTCAGCGATCTGTGTTAGAGAAAGTGAACCAAAAGAAATAGATAGATATGGGGAAAGCTGGAGGAACAGGCTGCTGTGGTCTTCTAGGACAAATTCTAGACAGCTCACTACGGCCAGGAGGAACAACTGGCCCCGAAGTTGTGCGATGGAACGTTGTACTCAGATTGCAGCGGCCCTGGCCCCCGACAGACATTGAATTGGGACACCAGGAAACCGCACCCTAAGCCTGGTCACTATCTCAGGCCCTCAGCCTCCTGGAAGACAATAAACTTGGCAGCAGGCCTATGCATGCGCAGTTCATTCACCCATTGTGGCTTTGATTGGTCTGTCTCTGCACAGCCTTTGGTCCAGAGCCTGGTTCCCCACACCTGGCTGCTGTGGAGAGGCTCCAGTGCACTGTGACTGACTGGAACATCGAGGGAGCTTTGGCGTTTGCTTTATAGGCGGTGTAAGATCGACTCCTCACTTCGAGCCTGGTAGAGATACCTCCAGCACCCATGGACACCCAGCTGTTTCTCATCCCAAGACTCTGATGTGCGTTTCCATAGAACTACTGAGATCCCGCGAGATCTTCCTCCGAGAAGAGTAGGCTGCGGCAGCAAAGCCTCAGGCTTAGCTCTGCTGACCTCTGGGCGGCACCTGATTCACAGCAAATCCAAGTCCATCCGCTATCCCTGCCTTTCCATCTGGACGGGCACCTACTCCTCCCAACACACAAACCCGAAGTCACAAAGCGCAGCCTGCTGGCTCCAACTATACCCTTTTTGCGTTCCTAGGAAGCCCCGCACTCCATCCACCCAGAACAAGCCTGGACCTGCGGGCATCCCCCATGGCGTTCAAAAGAGGAAAACATATCGTCATAGAAGGGATTGGGTGGGCCAGCTTCACCACTGAAGTTTGCTGACCGCTGGGGGGAAGTTATACGAAGAGGAGATAGGGAAGAGATGGGTGCGGGGTA
>NW_006431925.1:600435-606128 GCF_000325575.1 Pteropus alecto | reverse complement strand
GGAGAGAGAGAGACAGAGAGACAGAGAGACAGAGAGACAGAGAGACAGAGAGATAGAGAGAGAGCAACAGAGACATTATGAGGGATTGGATTTTGCGATTATGGATACTGAGAAATCCCATGATCTGCCATCTGCAAGCTGGAGATCCAGGAAAACCAGTGGTATAATTCAGTCTGAGTCCTAAGGCCTGAGAACTAAAGGAGCCAATGATGTCATACCCCAGCCTGAAGGCCGAAAATGAGATATTCCAGCTCAATCAGTGATGCAAGAAAAAAAGGTGGTGAATTCTCCCTTCTTCAGCCTTTCGTTCTTTTTTCTATTCAGGCCCTCAATGGATTGGATGATGCCCACCCACAAGAAGGAGAGCAATCTACTTAGTCTACCAATTCAAATGTTAAGTTGACATAAAATTAACTATCACACTGACCCTCCCCTGCAGTTCTTCAGGACCTCAGCATCTCCAGAGAACAGAATCACCAGCAAAAAGCCAATAACTCAGAACTCAAAGTTGCCAGAAGAGAGCGAAAACTGTGCAAGGCTAGCTTCCATTCAATAAATATTATTTGAGCAACAACTATGTGTGAAGCACCATGCAAGACCTGGAGAGGCAATAGTTGATATGCTTCAGTATCCCCAGTGAACTCACACTCCAGTGGGAAGACAGACTTTTTAAAAAGAGGGACAGTATCAAAATAGCATGACTAAATGAGTAGACATGTGTTTACAGAGTGTCCTGTCTGAACAACTCACTGTGGTAGACACCTAGGACACATCAGTGAACAAGAGACATAATACCTGGCCCCAAGAAGTTTAGTCTAGGTGGAAAATGATACTTATAGTGCTTAACCTATGGTTTATGGATGGAATGGTTTTGACTTTAATTGATTTCTTTGTAATCCTATATATTTTATTTTACATTTGAAAAACATTACCCCGAGATGTGGGCCCAGAGGCTTCCCTATACTGCTGAAGATGTCCATTGCATAAACTTTCAGTCTGTAATTCTACAATGTGAAATAGATAAGACACCCTTAAACGGCTCTTTCCTTGTTCATAGTAGCAGACACATTCTCATAATTACATGCTGAAATTTGTATATATTTAAGAAAGGTCTTCAGGTAACAAACAGTAGCCCAAAGGCAACATATGATTATATACACTGAAGGTCACTAGAGTCCAAGGTCAGATCCCTTCTTTGAATTAGGTGACAAGCATCTGGGCAATGGGGCTAATGGACAATAGGAAGGCACCCAGAGTACTGAGAACAATCAGCTCGTGCCCACTTGCAGCTCCCTCAGCTGCATCCCTTCTTCTCATCCCAGTTTCTGTCACTTCCCATGCCGATTAGGTAGAAACAGTGAGGATTAATCTACTGTGTCATAGCAGCAGCTCGTTGCTCCTCCAAATTAGTAAAAATGAGAGCTGACAGGACAATATAATTTTAGAGATGGAAGGCACTCTCAAAATCATATGGTCCAACTTCATTTTATAGATGACAAAACTAAATATTAATAAAATTATATGATTTACCCAAGGTCACAGAGCTTATTAGGTATAGAGCTGGACCTAGAATTTAAGATTTCTAACATCCAGGAAAATGTTCTTTTCACCCTTCCCTTAGTCCTTTATGGAAAGGTCACAAGTATCAGTATAGATAGTGCTAGTATAAACATATTTAATTGAATTTGGATAAGCTAATGTGAACAATATAAGGTCAGAAGGAAAAACAGGGTAAACAGATAATAATTCATTAGAAAACAAAAGCTTAAGTCTATAAAACTGACTTCAAATAGCATGGATGCACTACATATACACTACCATTTTTGTCTGACACTTTATTTCAAAAACTGTTTTTTGAATTAAATCATTAAATGCTTTCCTAAAATCATCTTTATCCCTAAAGAGTATCCTATTAATAGGTCCAGTCCCTCTGCATAACTCTTTCATGATGAATTATATTCCTGCAGTTCAATGTTGATGGGATAATTTCTATTTTTATCTTTGAAACAAATAGAGTGTTGTCATTCGCCCAGGTTCTTCTGGCTCTTCTCCAAGAATTACCAAACTATGACACCAGCAGAATCTGAATAGATCTCAATACAGTAGACAAGAGCAAACTGATATTCTAGGCTTCTGTAAATCACTGCTCCTCCTACCCTTTAAAAATGAATAAAGATGAATTGTATTATGTATTTTCTCCAGACAACTTTTCAAAGTCCAAGAAATTTTGATTTATGATATTCTTCTGAACACCAACTTTCAGAGCCTCCTATTCATTCACATCTGCAACTTATTGGAATGACACCAAGTTCTCTGTTTAAAGTTTTATGTGTCTCTCTCCTGTCCAGTATAGTATTCCAAGATAGGTGAGTGAGTTGCCCCCAAAGTGATACACGTCTCTGTGCTTCTGCCAAGTATAGTAAAGGTAAGTAGTGCTGCCCCAAGTGACTTTCTCAATCCAGCACAGTAATCAGGTCCTCCTTCATTAAACAACATGCTCAGGAAAAACACTGGAGACACTTAGCTCTTCATGTTCAGGAGCCATATGTTTTAGTTGTTCAGACATAAGTGACAGAAATAAAGACTTTTATAAAAAATATCCAAAAATGATATCTTCCCCCAAACGTCCTGCTATTTCTCAAGCAATATTTTTGAAGGGTTTTAAACTATATAAGGCCCTTTATAGACTTCATAGATCTTAGTTGTTTTTATTTTTTATTATGGCAGTTTAAAAATCACTTAAAAGGGGCCTGCATGACAGCACAAGTCATTTGTAAGCACATGCCTGGCCTTTTGGGGAATAGCCCTTGGGAAAATCTTTTTTTGAGTCTTTCCATTTAGTCACATATCTCTTGCTGTCCAAATGTTTTGTAACAGACCATAAACACAAGTCCACAAACTAAATTTCTTACCTAGGGTCCTGTCTGGTGCCCAGAGCAGAATCTGGTATCCATGTGTTTTATTAAATGGGAGAAGAAATGCTGTAAACAAAGAGATGGGGAGCTCCTTGAAATGTCTACACTTAGGTAAGGCTAAAAAAAAAGAAAACTAAATTCAATCACTTCCTCCGTGAAAACCTTTTTAAAATCTTTTCTTTCTCGAATGGTAGAATTGACCATGACTTTCTGTGTGACACCAATCTCCCCTCTAACCACCTGTGATACAATGCCAATAACATCTCTCAATTCTTTGTTTATACTTCTGTCTCCGTCTAATTGATAGGTAAAAATTATTCTGGCTTAATGTCCATATTCGCCACACCCAGCACAGTGTTTAGCATAAAGTAGGCACTCAATAAATTCTGTTAAATGAATAAATTTTCAAAAATTGAAGAAAAGGGAGGATAAAGAAAGAGAAGAAAGGAGACAGATGAGTAATGAAGTAAAGAGAGAAGGTGATGGATGGGAAAAAATGTGAGGGAAAAACATGAGAAGAGAAAAAAAATGATGGTCACTCAACATTGCCTAACTTTGTGTCAAGTGGTTTCTGTGAAAAGGATGTAACGGACCAGGGCTAGAAATTAGTAGATTGACAGAGAAGGTTAGATTCCCCTGAATTTCTAGTGCTGCATGTTTAAGTTAATCAGAGTGGTCTAAAAAGTGACTGCTCCTCCATTTTCACCCTCCCACACTGGACTATGGAGTATACCTCCAAAAATTCATCCATTTTCGTAGTCAATCACTTATCCAAAATTATTTGGTGTACAACATCTGTGCTCCACCACACTTTCCCTCTGAAGCTACGAAGAAGAGTGTGGTCCTTGCACTCACAGACATTACAGCCTAGTCGGAGAGACCAGCATTAAGAAGATAATAACACAAATAAAGTAAATCTGTCTCTGAATAGTAAGATCTAGTTCAAGGAAAAAACAGAATAAGACCCAGTGAGCAAAGCAAGACTTCCATGGAGAAATGATGCTAGAGCTGAGATAGGAATTAACCAGGTAGCTTTGGTAGAAGAATATTCCAGGCAGGGGGTACCAGGATCACAGTGCACAGACCCCATGAAGGAAGTGAGTATAAAAGAAGGTTAAATCGTCTTATGGACACAATTTTAGGCAAGTCTTCCTCTTCTATTTGAGGTGTCAGCTTCAACAAATTACAAAACAGATGTAGTCTCCCACTACTTTGGGAGGATGTCTCAAAAAAGAATGAGTGAGGTGAGTAAATAATTTCATAGGCCTTTAGAAGGGGATGGTCAGCAATATCGTTCAGTGCTGGGGCTGCTATTTCACATGACCTACTCACCACTCATGTAGAGTTTGGCTCTGTTTTTGGTTTTGAGGTTTTGGTTTTTTGGTTCTTTGGGTTTTTGGTTTCTCACAGAAATAGAAACACACTCAGTTGCTTTGAACCTGGTTTTTGAAATTTAATGTTATACAGCAAATATCTTTCTGTCAAACAAAATATGGATTTTTGACATTACTTTTAAGTGTTAAAAATTATCCCATCATAGAATTCTAACACAAATTTTTCAACAAGACCTCAATTGTTGGACATGAATATTTTTTCCAACTTTTTAAAATGACATAGTAAGAACATTATTATGGATGAATATTTGTACCTATCCTTAATTATTTAATGTAAATGGTGCTGGGATCAACTGGAGACAAGAAAATCTGGTTCGAATTCTAGTTTTAATACTTACAGCTATGAGACTCGGGTAACTCAATCAATAAGCCTCCGTTTCCTTACCTGTAAGATGAGGGGAACAGTACCTATCTTATCAGATTGTTGGAAGGCTTAGGTAATTCAAGTAAAGCACATAGCAAGCCGTCTGCAATATAATAAGCACTTGATAGATAAGTGATATCTATGATTTCTATTAGAAAAATTTTGTCTATATTTAAGACTTTTAATATATATTGCCAAATCACCTTCCAAAAAAGTCATATGAATTAGTTTTTTATGAGCCACATGTCAGACAGCCCAAGGAAATACATTGTTTACATACCAGAGTTTCGCCATGCCATCACTGCATCAGAGAATTTTGTTAGAGGAAAGGGTAATTTAAAAGCAGTAGCAGAAGCAATCAGTGCTCTGCCATATTGCCTTGGATCCCTTTGCCATGTTCATGCATACCAGTCACTGATGTGCTTTTCAATTCCAACAGCCAGCTGTGAGTCTTTCCTGGGCTTCCTTTAGGCTGCTAGAATCTGCTTTGTTTTGTGCATAAGGAAAGCGAAAAGTGCTTGGGAATTCACTCCCCTCACCCTGGGAGAGCCCTAAACCAAAGACTGACATGTAAGTGTGTGTAAATAAATACTCCAACATCTCACCTGGGGACAACTCTGTGGTGCGACCTACACTGTCTTCAAAAAGCCCTGGCAACCTGGGCTAGTCATTTTCTGTGAGCCTTGTCTGAATGCTTTCCTTTCTTTCCCTTTTATTCCCCATGCCTTTAACCAGTCTTTTATGGAAGCATTTCCTAATAAATACCTGTATTACAGTTGGCTTCTGAGAAAGACAGAAGCCAACTTTTTTCTCTTGGTTATAAGAATTTCAATATAAATTTTTTTGACAAATTTTCTAACGGAAAAAAAGTATCTATTTTCACATATATATTCTAACAGAAAAATATATATATAGATTCTCTCTTTCTTGGGAATTTGCATACTGTAGCATGGTTTCGATTTTATCAGCAGAAGAAAAACTGGACAGAAGGGTAAAGGAAACAACATAGTGTGTGTTTTC
>NW_006431925.1:585362-600408 GCF_000325575.1 Pteropus alecto | reverse complement strand
TCGAACATCCTGGACTGCTAATAACTACCTGAGTCATTCTGAGCAAGTCACTCACTATCTCTGGGCTTCAGAATATCTATTGATATTCTCTAGGGCTGGAGAATATCTTTTGGATATGTCTAGGGCTTTTACATGTCTATGAAAATACTGCTACCTGGAAAAGCAGACCTCAGAATGGAGTTCATGCATTCCCTTAATCCTTAACTTTCATATTTCTTTGAAGATATTCACATTTTCTATCATGTGTTTCCTCACTCCAAGCTCATTTTTCTTCTGTCTTGGCCTCTTAGGGAGGCCTGCTTTCCAGCCTTTGATGAGCAACAGATTCTATCCCTGCTGCTATAGAAAATCCATCATGCATGCCTCCCGACACACCCCACTGTGAATTTCTGACTCTTACACAGCTTCAAAGCTTTAATACTCTCAGCAGAGCAGGCATGTTTGCAGTAGATCAAAAAGGAGAAAAACTGGATCTACATCACTTATCCTCCTGTTTGTTCACTCTCAGTAAGCAGGGCCCTCTGATATCAGAGATCCCAGAGTGAAAGAAGAGATTGTCCTAAGACTGAGGAGTTGCATTCTCTTCCTATGCTCATAGGAGCACATCTCCCTAGATTGGTAGTTTTCTCTCAACACTTTAAATATTTCACTCTACTCTCTTTTTGCTTGCATGGTTTATGAGGAGAAGTCAGATGTAATTCTTATCTTTGCTCCTGTATAGGTAAGCTGATTTTCTCGCTCTCTGTCTTCTTTAAAGATTTTTTGGTCTTCACTTTCTTGACATTTGAAAATGATATGCCTAGGTTTAGGTTTTTGTTTTACCTTATTTATTTATTTTTACGGGTATCCTCTTCAGTGTTCTCCAAGTTTCCTAGATCTATAGTTTGATGTCTGACATTAATTTGGGGAAATTCTCAGTCATTATTACTTTAAATGTTGCTTTTGTTCCCTTCTTCCTTTTCTGATATTACAGTTATGTGTATGTTAACCTTTGTTAACTGTCGCACAATTCTTGGATATTCTGTTATGATTTATTCAGTCTTTTATTCTCTCTGCTTTTTAGTTTTGGAAGTTTCTATTGTCATATCCTCAAGCTCAAAGATTCTTCCCTCAGCTGCATCCAGTCTACAAATGAGCCTATTATAGATGTTCTTCATTTCTGTTAGTGTTTTTGATCTCTTGTGTTTTTTTTCTTATAATTATCATCTCTCTGCTTACATTATTCATTTGTTCCTGCATATTGTTTACTTTTTTCATTAGAGCCCTCGGCATATTAATTATAGTTGTCTTAAATTCTTGTCTGACAATTTCAACATGTCTGCCATATCTGACTCTAGTTCTGATGTTTATTCAGTCTCTTTAAACTGTGTGTTTTGCCTTTTAGTATGCCTTGTAATTTTTTATCGAAGTCTAGATATTATGTACTAGGTGAAAGGAACTTTGGCAAATAAGCATTTTGTGGTGTAGTGGTAAGGTGTAGGGGAAGGGGAAGTGTTTGATCTCTTGTCCTATGAGTACGTCTCTGTCTTTTGGTGTTCTTCTGGACTGTAAATTTTACTAGTGCTTCCCAGTTTGTTTTTTCTCCTCCTTAACACAGGATGGCTAGAAGGGATCTTTCAAGTAGGTTAGGCTCTGATAAAACCTCAGCAGGCTAGACTCTGGTAAAAAAGTTTCTTCTGAAGGAAGGCCTTGTTAAAAACAGAATACTCTGGAGGATTTCAAGATGGTTTCTTTTGCCTTCCTCCTGCTGGAAGCATGAGGGGATTTTTCCAATATTCATTGTGAGGATCCCGCACTCACAAATGTTTGAGACCCTCCCATGACTGGGTCCCCTGGGAATTTTTACCTCTCAGACTTGTCCGCATTGAGCCTCTAGCAATTTATCAATCACAGTTCAATTTTTTCTACCCTGATGCTGGTTCCCATGGAGGTTGCTGCTCATGGGTTTCTGATCCAGTAGGTTGTGATTCTTTGCATCTGCCTATCTCTCCAATCTGGGACCAGCAGTTTGCTCTGTGATCTCACTTCTCTGACGGATATAAAAGGAGTTACTGATTTTAGTTTGATCACCTTCATATTTGCTGTTAGAATCAAGGGGCAACTTCTAAGCTCTGTACATGTTGAACTGGAAACCCCTAAACAAATTTTTTCAGCACATAAAATCACATAAGAGTTCCACTGGCTCATTACATTGCCACACACTGGAACATTCTTTGTAAAACCTATCTCAACAGAATATTAGAGTCAGTCATATTAAAATAAACTCATATTGGAAAAATATATATATTTTTCATGTAGAAGTTTTCATGACAATTGACCAGTTTCTTTATTAAATTCAGCTGTTTCCAATCTAAGTTTGCCTCTTTGGAAAAAGTATAATCATTTATAAAATAAATAATTTAAAAACAGACAATAAATATTTTATAGCTCTTTTTTTTTACCTAACTAAAAGGGATTTGTATATTAACAGAATTATTCTGTGGATCCTGTTCAACTCAGACCTACTCCCTAAAAACTGTACTGTTCTAATCGATATGACTCGCAACATTTATGTGCAAGGAGATAATTCACCTCACTTCTCCAACGCCTCAATCTACAATTTAAAGACAAAAGGGCCACCTCCTTTCCCCCAAGGAATTCCTATTTCTCCTGGATCAATTCATAGTTTTCACAATGAAAATTTAAAAGCTTAAAAATCAATTCTCCATCCTGGCCAATTTTACTCCAAAATGTTAAAGAAAAAAATGCTTAAAGTTAAAATAAATTTCATATGAAGTTAACATTTAGCATTTACCTTGTTTCATGCATAGAAATTCCATTTCTACTTGCAAAATAAAGTGGAAAATTGACTTGTCCCACTAATCCAGGCTTTAAGTCCACTTTTACAAAACTTTCTAACTAATTGAGGCAAGCATGGCCTTTAAGGATAAATCAGGAAAGGCCTGACCTAATATATCACCCTAAAGTGTACCGGGTAGATGTCACAGCAGCAGATGTTTGGCCTATTTAATCCTGAGTCTGGCTCGGCGGTGGTAATGCTATCATTAATCCACTGAGAGCACACCCTCCATAATAATTAGAAAGAAACTTTTTTGTAAGTAACCATAATTACAGTGACACTCTCAATAGCCCTAATTATGGAAATGAGTTTCACATTAAATTCACCTGCCTGATAATATACAGTAAAAATCTATTTCAGTTGAACTATGTTGTTTGTTAAAGCAGTAGTGCCTAAGGTTCAGGTGTTCACATGTGAATAATAGAGCCATCATCTCTAGTTTCAACTCAGATTAAAAGCTGCTATTAATTTGCCGAGAGTTAGTGCTGCTTAACATAAAAAAAAAATACATCTTTAGGCAAAAGGTAGAAGTTTCCAAACAACATTTTAGTTCAGGTTTATTTCCTATTTTTATCTGATGTATTTTATCCAGTGTTTTATCCAGACTCTAATAGACACTGAGCAAAAAAGGCAGTTTCCTGCTTGTTCCTAAGCTAAAAAAAAATAAAAATAAAAATAAAAATAATGAGTTGGATGTTGATTGCTGATAGTCCTACTCATTTTTAATCCTGAAAAGTGTTATAATTTGTATTCCTCAAGATATTTATCAAAATCCCAGAAGGAAAATATTTATAAGTACATACATTCATACACACATACACACACAGAGAGGCACATACACGTGCACACGCTAACACAATGGCTATGATAACCTAATTCTTTTTATATAGATATATCTCTATTCTATGTGGAAAAGACTTGGAGTCACGCATTCGTCTTTCAGAGACCCTAGGCATACTACAGTAATGCATTAATCTTCTGATATTTAATAAATGGTAAAAACACTGAAAAAAATCAAAAGCAGTCTTGTTTTTAATTTTTTACAAGGAGAGATAAAGAGCAAGAAAGAGATCTAAAAAAGAACTCTGCAACCTTTGCCTTCTCATCTTTCACGCTTGTCCTTAGTTTGGCTCACTCAGAATTATTCATCACATATTCAGTGAGACAGGATTATAAGTTTACCCTCCTAATATCCACAAAGCAAACCACTAAAATTAACTTTGCAAACTACTGCTAAGATCTTCCCTCCTTTGCTCTCATCCTTGTTCCTCTGAAGTTTGAAAAGGTTTCTGACTGTAAGGTAAAAGGAGAAAGAGGACAGAGTGATTTATTTTCCCTTATTTTCATTCAAAAATCCAGCTAAAAATGGCAAATGAGGACACAGTCCTGCTACAAGTCAATGTTGTGAAGGTGACTTCATTTTGATGAAAGTTGAAAATAGACAGAATATATTAACTGTTTTGAATTTTAAGACAACTCTTTCTCTCATCAACTGTTGTCCCAGTGGTAGATTTGAATGGTGGGAGATATCAGTAGTTTCAGTCCTCATTAAATTTTTGGCCACAAGCCATCAAATTGAATTCAATAAGCTGAAACCTTGGAATTTACATTAGTTCTTTAAACAAAGGCTTCTTTTCTGTACAATGAAGTTTTGAGTACAATTTGTTCTCCTGACTATAAAGTTCACATGGAGTTCACAGGGAGAAAATTAACTGGACTCACTATTGTTCTTTTCTCTCCTTTTCCAACACCAATATGTTAAACACTTTTTATAGACCTCAAATACTACTGTCCTTCATTTGGTGAAATTTAATTCAATTAAAATTTATAAAACAAATGCAGAATAGATAACATTAGGAGTCAATTCTAATAAGAAAAACAACAAAACTATCAATTGCTCATTGATCTCTGTCCTCTGGTAGCTTGTCATCTTAGTCATGCCAATTTAAGAGACGTTCCTCCAGTGGGTCTTTGGTGGGACATAAATAGTAATATATTAACCCATCCGATTCTATATCTTACCTATGGTTCACTTCCTAGTACAATAAAGAGTGCTGTAGTTAAGATTTCTTTCAAGGACAACTCCAAAACATTAGAAGTCAATTTGTGGCTTTTCAAGATATCGATGTTCTCTATCAAGGTTTCTAATCATTTAATTCAAGAATCAAAGAAAAGAAAGGGTATACAAACGGAGGACATCAGTGGTGGGGAAGACGAATAACTTAGAATGAGAAAACAATCAGCACTACTATACTGTCTAGTTCACGAAAAGAAAACAAATGTATTGGCGACCGTGGTACTTTAAAAATAGATGTAATTACCAGAAATCCTCACTATGGAAATACCACTGACTTTCTCATATCTTTTAAGAGAAAGTAAAATATGAACTTTCCTCCACCTACTCACTACTTTCTTTATGAAAGATGTATATAGAGCACAGTCTACACTATTTGAATGGTATTAGTGTAACTTGGCCTATACTGTTTTAGTATTATTTCATTATAGTGAGATGAGAAGAGTACTAAACTTCAAGTGAGGAAAAACATGGGTTCTAGACCCACTTTACCCATGTACTATCCTCCTTGAAAAAGCATCATAATTTTATGAGCTGCAGATTTCTCTTCTGTAAAGTATCCTGAGCAGGCTATTTGAGATAATAAACACTTTACAAAGCTATCTATCTCTGTATAAAGGTAGGAATGATCATGAGTAAATGACAATTTATAAACAGATCAGGTCTTTAAGAACAGAGATGGGACTACATCATTTCTAGAACCTGCCATAAAATTGGTGAACAGCTATTGAGAATGTACTAAGTAACTAAATGTACTAAGTACTAGAACTCTTTAGATTTATAGGTAGTCAAGCTAGTAGGGACCTGAGATATCATCTGATCCAACTCAATCATATATCAGAAGACTGAGTTCAAAGCCAACTTGCCCAAGTAACTCATGAATGTGGTAAAAAAATGGAACCAGACCACACTTTTCCTGAATTGGGCCCAGTGCTATCATCCCTGTACCACCCAGACCAGACTGGCACAAGTTTCATTCAGGGCAAAGATACTGCAAGTTCATATATGTTTGTGATAAAAAATGGAAGTCTCCATCCTCAAGAGCAGCTGACTTAATATATGAATATTTTGACTAAGCAGTTCTTTTTCCAACAGGTTGTCCTCCTGAGGATTTGATAGCTGTTGTAAGAGATGAAGTAAACCATGGGCAGCGAACAGTGAGTGGTATGACTACTAACTAGACTTCTAGATAAGCAGCATTGAGACTGCCGAGAGAACAAATGAAAAGTGGCACTTTAGATCTTTTTCTAAAAGGCTCTTCACACCAAAACTCTGACTAGGAAGTCGCATTCAAGGTATTATACTTGGCATTCAAGTGTAAAAGAGACATAGGAATGGAATATGAACACCATTGTCTATCAGGTATTGAAGCACATTTTAGCTTCTTCAACTTATACTCTGAAAGCAAAGTCTTAATGGCCTTCTTTCTGGTTACCCCAAAAAATTTATTCTCGGAGAGGTCATAAGAGGCAGGTCTCTGGGAAGTTACACTCTCTCTGATTCAAGTTATTTCCAAGAGAGTTTCAAGGACAAACACGATGAGAGGCAGCTTCAGGAGGAGGCCGTCATCTGGCACAGCAGAACAGCAGGAGTTGGGAATAAGCAGTCAAACTCCAGATCAGAGGTATGATGTGTGCTTCCCCTCTCACATCCCCCTAAAGTCTTCACACATATATCAGCAGCTCATCTGTCCTCTGACCCTCTGCAGCCCAGTTAAAGCCAAGAGGCAGCGGGGGAGAGTGGTACATATGTTCTGCTATTAATATCTAATTAATTGACACAAGGACTACCCAAGGAGCATAACTTCTAGATGCAGAGAAAGCAGCACAATAGTGACAGCAATGTGTGGTCCCTGACCATGGCCTTATCAGTCTAGAGAATCTCCTGGGTGTCCTACAAATATTTTTGAAAGGAGCCCAGAGTTTTATGGGTTGTTCAGGCTATATGATTCACAGATGCAAAGACTTTCAGACTCACTCTTAGAATAACATTTCATTCCTGAAAAAGTAAAAAAAAAAAAAAAAAAATCAGTCAATAAAAAAAAGGAGTACCCAGCATCATTTGGTCTGTTTCATCATTTATCTCCTTACCCTACAGCAGAATGTAACCCTAAAAATGGCCTGGCATTATTGGTATTGCTGTATCCAAACTTTCTTGCTATTCCAGCTTAGATTAGGGTAGTAGAAGGAAGCAGAGTTGACAGATGCAAATGTAAGGCAAATTAATGAATTCTGACTTGCAATGGATTCAAATTTGGATCTTCGAGTTTTTCTTCAGAAGCATTCTCAGTAAATTATTGCATTCTACAAGACAGAAAGTAGCAGATTGCTCATGGGTTTGCAGGGAAATGGAGAGTAGGAGTGAATTAGGAGGGAATGAGAATGACTCAGTCCACCCACATGTCTCTGATGTACTGGAAATAGTATCTTCTGAAACCAAGGGGCAGACTGTTGCTGATGCTGAAAAAAAATCCTAAATCTTGTTGAAGTTGCCCATTTCCTTGGGTTCGTATATTTCCAAATTATGCTTTAGCAACTTGAAGCTCAATGGCCCCAGCTTCTGTTCGGTTTTTACATGACTTCTGTTTAGAGTCATCCTCATTTTGATTAACGATACTGGTTACATTATAGAAGCAATGGACTGGCCAAGCATTAACTCCTGTACTGGCTGGATTCTTCAAATATGCATTAAATTATACCTGCTGCTACTTTAAAGGAAATATTCCTTTTATTTCCTACAAACCTGAGACCTTACCTGTTACAATTGTTATCACACATATAGGAACACCTCATTGAGAATCTGCCTTTTCCTTTAAATAGGGCAGGGTAAGGGTGGAGAGGTAATTTAATTAATACAACAAATATTTATTCCATAACTACAATGTGCCTAGGAAATGCATTTAGAGAATAAACATTTGTGAAATATAATGCTTCTCTCAGAAGCTGTCATCATAGATGAGAGGAGGACACACCAAGAGTTCCAAGCTGAAGAGTGAGACCAGCTCAGGCAGTGGATGAGGATAGACCAGTTACTGATGTTGCCCATCAATGCTCCAAGGATGATGGAATGTTACTAGACACTAGATTGCATTCTGACCTGTGGCATTTTAAAGTAAACTTTCTTAAAGTCAATTTTTTTAAACCTGATATTTGTGGCAAACTAAAAAATTCCTATGGGAATATTAAAGAAAATTATTTTTTATCTACACAAAACAGATGTTTTCATATATAAATACTAAAAAAAATTTTTAAATAATTTTTTAAGAAAGAAAAATAAAAAGCAAGGCAGCTGCTATTTAAATTAACATAAAGAAATGGAGCTACAACCTGTTAAGAGTTCTTTCTACAATAAGAATGATGTTTTTCTTTAATCTTTTTCATAGCTATTATGAGTAAACAAGGGTCATCATGAATTTTAAAGAATGTATCACTCTAATAAAAATATAAAAAGATGTGAAAGGATTAGCCAAATATAAACCATTGAAATTCTATTGTTCTAATAAGTCAGATTTCTTTTTAAGGACTTCACAAAAACCAAAGATTTTGAAATGTTACTGAGAAAAAATTCAATATATCTCTCTATTTTTAGCCTACATTTTTTATCTTTCAAAAGTAAGAGACCTATAAATAGCCTTCAAAGCATCATTTAATTTAGAGTTTTTGACCCTGGATGAAAATTTGAATCACCTGGGAGCTTTCAAAGACAGTGCTCAAATCTCACCTCAGATTAATCAGTATTTTTTTAAAGCTCCTCAAGTGATGCTAATGAGCAGTTAAGGCTGAAATACACTAATTTATTTTTTATTCTTTGATTGTTATTTTATTTCTATGGCTTCATGCCTCTCAATATTTTTCTAAAGATTTTCTGTTTGACCCTACCTTCATATACTCATAATTTTCTAAACAATTCTATATCATATTCAATCTTCTAATCTTCTGAGTGACCTTCATTTCAATTTTATATCATAGCCCTTTATCTCGGACTATGGTTTTTTTTTTAATTTCAAAACTTTCCCTCTCTGATTTACCCTATTACTGCATTTATGTTGCTGTACAAATTACTCCCACCCCAAAATTATTGCAAGGCTCATCATAAAAATCAAGTAACAATCTCTGATGAGTAATTGATTCCATATATTCGTAGATAACATTGATGGTTGGGTTTTCTTACTAAAGAGACTATTAATAAGTCAGGTTGACTTATGTGGAATTTCAGTTTCATAATGTTAGGTATATTGATTCTAGCCGTAAACTCTGATTCTGGCCTGAACTTGATGTAGCAATATGCTGCTTCATTTCAGACAAATAAAGAATTTTGATAAAACAGAAAAGCTTACTCTGATAGTTACCCAGTTCTACTAAAGTTGTGGCTCAGAAATCTTGCAGTGGTAATAAAAATTCTATACTTAAACATGATTTTATGTTTTCCTAGGCCTAGAAGTGACAGTGAAGTCCATCGACATTTGCCAAATGAATGTGGTGGTTTTGGGTTTGTCGCAATAGCTGGGTTTGTCACTGTAGCTCAGTGATGAGCAGATCCTATAAAAGTAAATTCCTCTTTGAGGCAAAAGAAAAAAACTCCAGCTTTATTTGAGTTCCCCTAGGACAGATAAAATAATGGCCTAATGTCTAAAATGCACTTTTTCTTTCTTTTTTTTTTTAGCCTTCCTTATGGAAAAGAATCATTCCAATCCAATCTCTGATTAGAATGACATTAGGGTCAAGTTCAAACCAAAACCATGTGAACAGGTGAATGACTAGTACAAAGGCAAACCTTAACCTTTCCAAAGACATGGAGTTTAGGTACAGCTATTAATCTCCATACAAATGGCCTAACAAATGTTTAGAACAATAAACATTAGTGTCCAGGAAAGCATCTAAAAATCAGAGCACATGCACTGGAGATACCCAGCCACCTAAAATATGCAATTTCAGGCAAGCTACTTAATCAGTCTATCCCTCAGTTTCCTTGCCTTTAAAATTGATATAATATAATAAGCTGGTAAGGAGGAAATAATAAAATGTACACAGCATTTAAGATATTGTCCGGTTTATAAATGTGCAGGCACACACGAAAGTTATCTCTTATAAGTACACAAAGCTCTATATTTCTATATTAAGCCACATGTAGCTATACACATACATACACAAAAAGAGAAATACTCGTACAAGAAAAAAAAAACCTTATTCTTACGCCTCTTCTTTCTAGAAATGGGGTCACACATATTCCTCCAAACAGGAGGGAAACGGAAAGCAACAAAGCCCTTACCAGCAGTATCATAGCCCCCTCATGTATTGAGCTGGCTGCTGAGGACATAGAAATGCATGAAATGTGATCTCTGACCTGGACAAGTTCACGATCTAGTAGACGAGACACACCTGAAAACAAATGATGCCAAATATCATAAGAATAATATGTACAAGGGACAATAGGGGGTTTAGAGGGGATATTGACTATGCTATGCTTAAGGGATATGGGTCAGCAAAGGCTTCACAGAGAAGTGTAAGCAAAAAGTCCATCAGCTGGATGGAAAAATACTCTAAGCAGAAGGAAAAACAGATGCAAAGGCACAGAAGTATAAATATGCATGCTGTGTTTGAGAAACTGTAATTAGTCTGATATGAATAGAAAGGCAGCAAGTGAGGATCGCCACATAATAATGCTACATAGGTAGGCAAGGGCTGGATGATAGGGGACCTAATATGTAAAGCAAAGCTCTTTGAGTTTTAAGTAGGGGTTTAGTACCATCAGATCTGGGCTTTAGAATGATCACTGGTAGTGAGTATGGATAGTTCGGGTTAAGTCAACACTGAAAGTAGGAAAATCAGTTAGGAAAATTCTGTAATAATTTTGAAAACAATACAAATTAAGGGTGTGACTAATGCGATGTTTGGAAGGCAGAAATAGTAAGACTTAGTGACCACTTGGATATGGGGAAGGATGGAGAAGAAAGAAGTATGTGGCTTGGGTGGCTGTTTGGTTGACATTAACAGAAACAGGGAGAATAAGAGTTATGAGCGTGTGTGTGTGTGTCTGTGTGTGTGTGTGTGTGTGTGTGTGTGAGAGAGAGAGAGAGAGAGAGAGAGAGAGAGAGAGAGAGAGAGAGAGAGAGAGAGAGAGAGAGAGAGAGAGAGAGAGAGAGAGAGAGAGAGAGAGAGAGAGAGAGAGAAGAGAGAGAGAGATCTTTGATGTATTCCTTCAAATCTACAATGCTTTAAATTCACTGGGAACTGTATGAATATTAGTTCATGATAATTATATCATCCTTTTATAATGACATCCTTTACATGTTCTTAGTCAAACAATTCCTTGATTCCGCATTTTCTGAATTCTTAATAGATCTGTGAGTGAATTTAACATACACGGCTATTTAAAAACCAGTTAGTTGCAGGGAAGAACAAATCTTCATTGACAATGCCAGTGGAATCAGCCTTTTAGATTTCATTTGAAAAAATTTCAGTGTCACTATTAATCTAGGTGATCATGTGGAACCTCAAGGCTCTAAATTACCCTTTCCAAGATCCAGGAATGCTTAAATGAGCTCAGAAGCCCAAGGCCCCTGCCCAGAATAAGGAAGATGCTTCTGAGACGAGATAACAGTTCTTCCACATGCAATCTTGATCCTAGCTTTCCAGTCCCACCCTAAAAGGGAAGCCTGTTTTCAAGGCCCACACTATCCCTCCTGGACCCAATAAGTAAACCAGATCTCATCATACTCTGAGAAGACAAGTGCAAAGTATAATCAGGGAGGAAATAAATTACACTCCAAAAGAATTGCAAGGTTATGCCAATTTATACTGGCAGAAACCTGAGAAATATACATGTGAATGCATTCTAAGAATGTTAAACCAGGAGGATGGAATTTAGTATAGAATTAGGTTGAATATGCTAATATGAGTGTATTGACAGAGATTCTGGATTTCATGTGTTAGCTTTGACAGCTGCTGGTGCCTTTAGCAGTTTGCTTGGTGGGGTTGAGAGACCAGAACTTCTTTAGTATATGTATAGGAAGAAAACAAAAAGTTGAAATATGGGAATGTTGCAATAACTTTATCTTGTGAGACTTGAAAACCTTCCAAGACCACTATATCTTTCTAAAAAAAAACAAAGGCTACTTCTTTCATTAAGACATTGAGAAATACATCACTGATAGGAGTACCAGTTATTTTGAAAAGCTTGGTGGGACTGACCTGTGTAGACCAGGGTGGAGGTGGAATATTCCATTATTGAGATGTGCTCCCTGATTTTATTTTATTTTTTAATTTTTTCCCAGCTTTATTGAAACATAATAGACTATTAGTTGCTCATGTCTACATCGTACAATTCAACAAGGTTTTTTAAAAATATAGTTGGCATACAATAATATACCAGTTTCAGTTGTACAGCATAGTGATTAGAGATCCGTATAACTAGCAAAGCAATTACCCCACTAAATCTAGTATCCCTTTTCCCCCTTACATGTTTATTAACCATCTTTCCCACACTACACACTACATCTCCATGTCTATTCTGCAACTATCCATTTGTACCTCTTAATCTTTTTGCCCTTTTTTTGCTGCTCCCCAACCCTCCTCCCATTTAGTATCCTTCTAAATATTCTCTGTATCTATGAGTTTATTTCTGCTTTTGTTGTGTTGTTGTTGATTTTGTTCTTTCGATTCCACATGTACGTGAAATCATGCAATATTTGTCTTTCTCTATCTGACCCATTTCATTCAGCACAATATCCTCTAGGTCCATCAAGGCAATATCTTTTTCCATCCTTTCCCTTTTAATCTGTGTGTGTCTTTTAATCCGAAGTGAGTCTCTTGTAGGCAGCATATGGAGGGGTCTTGTTTTCTTATCTATTCAGCCACTCTATCTTTTGGTAGGAGCACTTAATTCTTTCCCATTTGAGGTACTTGTTGATAGGATTATCATTCTTTATTCCTGTTTTTGATACATGTTTTTTCTTCTTAAAGAAGTCCCGCCAACAGTATTATAGGAAATGTTAGTTATCATAAATTCCTTTAGCTTATTTTTGTCTGGGAAGCTCTTTATCTGTCCTTTGACTCTAAATGATAGCTTTGCTGGATAAAGTATTCTTGGTTGTAGATCTTGGATTCTCAACACTTTGAATATTTTGTGCTTGGTTTCTGTCCTGCATAGTTTCTTTTGAGAAAAAGCTGCCAGTCTTATGGGTGCTCCCATGTAGGCAACTAACTGCTTTTCTCTTGCTCTTTTAAGAATCTCTCTTTGTATTTAACCTTTGGCATTTTAATTATGATATGTCTTGGTGTGGGCTTGCTCCCTGATTTTAAATGAGAGAATAGGATTTTGGAGAAGCAAAGGCCAAGTGACAGTGGTTAACCACCAGGAGAGTGTTAGGCATAATTTCCATAATGGGCAGCAAAATCAGACAATGTGGTGGTCTGAATATTTTGACCTCCGTGGATCTAAAAATGGCTCATTGATTATGATTTTCCTACTATGATTTTGCTACTAAAATATTACCTGATCTATATAACAGAGAATCTCAAGCCTAGAAACTGAACTTGAAGCCCCACAATGGAGAGTGAAGACCTCTCCTAGTTTCAGTGAAGCTAGTTTGTGAACTTTGAGCCTCTTGACAGAGAAAGATGTTGGGCCCCACTGAGGAAAGGACCATGTTACATTGCACATGCATACTGAAAATCTTTGCAGGCCATTTTCTAAAGTGACTGTATACCAGGGAAAGGGAAATACCTTTCAAAGGTTTCTAGACATAGGCTCTGTATTAACCATGTTTCCTAGAGATTCAAAGCACCACAGTGGTCTACGAGTCTTCATGGGGACAAGCAGTGGTCAGTGATACCAGGAGTTCTGCCTCATGTTCTACTTGCAGTGGGCCCAATGGGACCATGAATAGCCTTGTGGCTGCATCCCCAGTTCCTGAAAACATAATTGAAATTGACTGACTAGCTCTTGGCATAATCCTCACATTGGCTCCCAGCATCCACACATTTATGGATGGAGAGAAAGTGGGTAAAAGTTGGAACAGATCCTACTCAAGAAAATTTTGTCATCATCAGAATATCAATAGTTTACAAACAGCACATTTTATAGTATTGCCTAAGTCAATCATGCTTTAAAATATGAAACCTAGAAATTCCTGACATCAGAGCCAATAAAATAGATTTTCTCTCATTTTTGTACACTGAAAAATCTGCCGGCATTTGATCACTACTTTGTCAGTGACAGCTTCTATATGATCCTTGTTTTTCATCTCCCAAGGATAGATAATATATCTGATTTTTGTTCTTCTGTTTCTGTTAAATATTCTATATTTTAGGTCAGTCTATTTTGCTTGTAGCCCTTAGAAATCAGCTCGCTGCTTAAACTTTGACCATTTATTTTCTATATCCAAATATATATTTCTAATAGGACCATAAGTCAAATTGATTTTGTCTCTTCGCTTAAAGAAAAGAATGAGTAGATAATACATAATTGATTACTATCTCTCTCAACAATTTTAAAATTGCCATGAAAGAATTTTGACCTCAAAAAGTGTGGCAAAGCATGGCAGAATGGGAGATGTCCCCAGATCTCTCCCTTTTAAACAATAATAAGCTGAACATCTAAAACTCTACAAAAACACCTAAACTACACACCATCACATCTGAGCGTGGGATCTGAGCATGAGAGCTACCACAGGTCAGAAACCCAGATATTTGGAGGTGGACTGGGAGAAATAAAGAAGTTGCCTCTTTCAGCTGCTGGAGCTCCTTGAAAGAGGAGGAGGAAGAGGGAAGGTGCGGCAACTTCCCTGAACAGTCCTGCCTGTGAGTGCTGTGAGCTTCATGCGTCTGGCAGCAGGGCCCAGGCAGCAGGGTCCAGTCATCAGGGCAGAAAGCAGAGAAGCGAGACGGGATGGCAGAGAAACAACAGTTGATTTTTACTTACCGTGTTTGCAAAATCAAGGCTGAGCCACAGCCCCAACTCCCAACCCAGAGGACCTCTCCTCCCATACCCTCCGAGACCAGTCACTGCAGAGCACCAGGGGAATCTGAGCAAATGCTGCCAAGACTGTCACTGACACTGACAGGGACTAAAACTGAGAGTAGCAAGTGTGATTAAATATCTATAAGAAAATAAAGAAGGTATTATTAAGGCTA
>NW_006431925.1:568047-580723 GCF_000325575.1 Pteropus alecto | reverse complement strand
ACCCAGCCATAAAAAGAGATGAAATACTGCCATTTGCAACAACATAGATGAACCTCAAAATAATCATGCTAAGTGAAATAAGCCAGCCAGGAAAAGTTGAAAATCACATGATATCACTTATATGTGGGATATAAACCTAAAAGCGACAAATGAACAAGACAAACAGAGACTCATGGACATAGACTATCATCTAGTGGTTACCAGAGGGTAGGGGATGGGGGAGGAGGCGGGGAGGTAGATGGGATAAAGGAGGTCAAATATATGGTAGCTGAAGGAAACTGGACTTTGGGTGGTAAACACACAATAGAATATACAGATGTCAAATTATAATGTATACCTGAAAATTATATAATTGTATTAACCGATGTTATCCCAATAAACTTAATTTTTAAAAAGTTTAAAAAAATAAAGAATATTGATTTGAAGACTCAGAATATTTCCACTGTCACTATATGAGAAAGATTCATTAGGTTTTCAATAGAATCTCTTTGTGCATGCAAATATAAAGTAAAATTTGGCACATTAAAAACCATGTAGAACCAGACTCCTAGGGGAAAATTTACTGCTTTAAAATATAATGGTGATATTATTTTAAAAATTTCATCTTTACCCCTCGGGACGATAAAAGCAAATTAAGAAACGCCTAAACAAATTGGTAAAAACTTTTGAAAGGCTTACATTACATAAAATATATAATTTCAAAAAAATATGCTATAGGATTAAGAGAAACAGAGTCTCCTATGCAGCATCACCAGGAAGGGAAGCCAGTAAATTTAAAAACAGTTATATTAATAACTGCTTTAAAATTTTTGTTAAGAGGTAAAGAAACTATATTTGTGTATGTTTATTATCTTGGGCCCTCAGTGTGTTCAAATCTAATAGCAAAAGAATTTGATTGTTGGAGCATCATCATGAGTTAAAAATTAAAATAAAAATTAGCAATTAGAGTTTATAAGATGTTCCCTATTTCCATATATTATATATTCCTTAAAAATATGAAAAAATTCACTATGAAAACATTTTAATAAGGAGAAAGGTTTCATTCTGAGAGATAAAAATTAAGATAAAATCACAAATTACATTATTTTTCAAAACAATCTTTAACTAAATGTCCTTAATATTTAATGAATAATTGCTAATTTTGTTATTTTCCTTCACATATGAACTCACTGTATGTGAAATTGAGATTGGGTTCAAAGAACGTGAGATTGTGTCTAAAAACAAAACACTTCAAGACTGCAGCTGATAATTTTGAGGTTTGTCTGCATTATTTAAACTTTGTGTGGCTAAGCATTTTAGCAATAATAGGAACATCTTAACTTATGCTATTCCTCATGTTTTTTTAAAAAGTAAGGGCAAAATAAAATAAAATTTCCAAATAATTGTGACCTTTATGTTGCTAGCAACTAATATTCAGAGTATCATATTTTTATGAGCACTTATTTTATGTTAGGACTGTATAAAACATCTTTGCATACATTAATTCATTCAATACTGCAAAATCGTAAGATTCTATAATTATGGCTTTTGAAACTGAAGCTTAGCAAAATAAATTGCATGTGATTTCACAGCTAGAAGCAGAGGAACTGCTTAGAAAGATGGCATGTTTCCTGTGTAATATTTTGAAAAATTGATTGTCCAACTGACACATTGAAAGCGTGAATTTAGTGTAGGAATGGAAGTTTAGGGGTACTTATGTGGATTAGGTCAATGTTGGTTGCACAAATGTTGCATGTATGAGAGTTGAGAACTGCATATTTTCTTAAATAATTATAACATTACTTTACAAAGAAGTATTTATTATAAGTCTGAATATTAGCTTTGGTAGAATTTCACATAATAATTCAACTCTTAAATTTCAGAATCTATTTGGCTTACGCAGTTAGTTGTTCACTCGCCTGAATCTTCTAGGCAAGCAAAGTAAATATTGAGATTATTAATGAGGTTAATTCAATGAGAAAAAATCTGGTACAAGGAATGGATACTTTTAAAAAATTCTCCAAACTTAGTGCCTAACTTAAAATATATTATGTTATAATATACATAATATATATAACAATGTATATAAGACATGTTAGTCATTAAGTCATGACTTGGACAATTTGTCTAAAAAGATTGAGCCTGCATTGTCTTTGATGTGTGTGTGAAATGTATATCAATAAAATATGTACTCTAAGCACTCAATAATATATATCTGAAATAAATATTAACATTTTCAATATTTTTATTATATGTTAAACACCAAATTTTTTAAAATCAGTTTTATTTCAATTCTAGATAAACTGCTTTAAAAATAAGTCAGAGAAATTGTTCAAACCAAATTTATATTCAGTATCTGCTTAATCGTAGAAACCTGAATATGTTTATTTTAAAAAAGGCTTATAAACTTATGTATGATTTGCCAAATGTTTTCTCACTTTTACAATACTTTGGTGTATGTATGTATGGTATAATGTAAATAATTGCTAGTATTTTTTACTTGAATATGCTTTTTCCACCAAATACTCATATTCATATCTCAGGTATTTGTTTATATTGTCTATAACCTTATCCCCAACTGCAGGGCGTTCAAATGTCTCTTCTTGGCCTTTTAAAATTTATGTAATTCACGTATAGGTTTGAGTGATGACGTTCAATCTCAATGAACTCTGTTGGACCTAACACTCCCCTCTTGTAACATATATTTTATAATGAACAGAAAAAGTTGAAAATCACCATGAAAGGGACAGCAGCGTAAATGCATACCGGTGAGTTTATAGTGTATTGCTCAAATTTATCTACTGCAAGCAGTAGTCAAATTTATCTACTGCAAGCAGTAGTCAAATTTATCTACTGCAAGCAGTAGTCATTGATGGCATGATTTATCAAAGTGGAAATCATATATTTGTAAAATTAAAGATTAGACAATATACAACTTTTTCTTCAATATACAGTTGGCCCTTGAACAATGCAGGTTTGAACTGTGTGGGTCCACTTACATGTGGACTTTTTTCAATAAATACAGTTGGCCTTCTGTTTCACATCTATGGCTGGGAACCCATGAATGCAGAGGGCCAACTTTATGTATTGTTGTTCTATGCTATCTTATATCAGGACTTGAGCTTCCATGGATTTTCATATCCGCGGGGGCTTCTGGAACCAATGCCCTGTGGATACAGAAGGCCAAATGTAGTTAAGTTTTTGGAGAGTTATATGCAGATCTTTGACTGTGAGGGTGTTGGCACCTCTAAATCCACCCCCCGCCCAGTGTTGTTCAAGGTCAACTATATATTAATATACATTGCAATAGCATTTCTAGAAAATTCAGTTTATATTAAAAGCTCCAAAAAAAATTAAATTTTGCGTTGATATATAAAATTGAATTACATTCTAGGATCAGATCATTTTAAAGGGGGTTCTCGCCTATGTGAATGACTAATAGAATATTCAGTGGTTGTGTAGTGCAGTACATGGGGGAGACTATATGTTTATAAAACTGTCCTGGAGAAGGCAGGATAGCTAACATCTCAGCCCCATTGAGTAAGATGCCCTGATCATTGTGACAACCTAAAAAGCCTCCACGAAATTTAAAATAACTCCTTAGGGATCAGAATGGCATTGTTGAGAACTATTGGCTAAATCATCTTGGTTGTCTGTGTTGCCCAAATTCACTGAAAAACTGCCTAGACCATGTTTTTGATTGAGCTGTAAACTTCTAACAATGGATATAACCAAGAGTTAGAAAATAACCTTCCATATGTGTTTTACAGTCCATAATAATTTTCTGTCTCAAGAATAGAGCATAAAAGCAAAATTAAATTTATGGATTTAAGTACCCTTATTAACTCTTTTACAAGTGAACCAAAAGTAAAGCATAATTAAAATAGCTTCTAGTGAGGCAGTTTCTTTTATATCTGAATCTCTTTGAAATACGTTTAGTACCCTGTTTATCACCTGAAGCTTCTATTCCAGTCTACTTGCTTTAAAAGTCCAATTGCATTTCATGGCACTTTTAAGCTTAATTAAATTTTTGCAACAGAGCAGGTCTGCCCTTTAAGGCAAAGCATTTCTTTCAATCAATCTTATTTTCATACCAAAAAAAAGAGCTTACAAAATTTAATTTTTAATTTTTAGAAAGCAAATACAATTTGCTTATAAAAATACATAAATAATAAATAAATAAATAAATAACTGTTCTTTCTCATAGCTATTTTTAAGGGAAAAAATAAGGTAATTTGTAGCAATATGAATACATTTGAGCTTGGAGGAAAAGGAACAGAATATTTAATACTTTGAGATACCATCTAATCCTAGAACCTTGTATTACATCAAGTTCTACATCAAATTCTAACTTATATTTGAATCAAAATTACTTGACATTATTCAGCTTTATGGTTCTTCTACCATTTGGATATGTTGCCAAGACCAGAAAATGTAATGTATCTAGGAATAAACCTGAGGTTAATAAAGTGATTCTTGTCTCTATATCTAATGTTATCTGCCAGAAGAAACCAATATATTTTTAGTTGCTTCTATATTTTCGTGGCAACTGACAACTACCAATCTACAAAGTAAGAAGAAAAGCTATAGACAGGCAAGGCACTTCCTACTGCAGTCATCCTAGACTGCTTTTCATTTCCCCATATCCCAATCCCAAAGCCTCCCAGAGCTGACTTTGCCCAGTCCCCAGAATAATCCATCAAATAAGCCTGACACTGGCACCAGGTGTACAGTTGTACAAGCCAGAAACAAGAAGTCATTCTTAACACCTTCCTTTCCTTACCCTACCCCTCTGTAGTCAATTCACAGAATCCCAGCAATTTTTCTAAAAAGCTAAGATCCACCCACAGCTTCCCATCTCTTGAAACAACAGCCTTGTCTAAACTGACATTTCTTGCTTGACATAAGCAAGTTGGTCCATTTATATCTACCCTGTTCCCCCAACCCCTCTCCACAATATTTTTAAAATGAATAATTAAACATATGACCTCACTGCTTAAAATGCTTCAATATCTTACAATTGCTTTATTTTAAAAAAAATCCTTCACATGCACTACAAAGCCCTGTATCTGTGGCCTTTCTCTGCCTTTCCTGTCTCACTCCATTCTTTGCTACTTTTGCTTGCACCACATTGTCTCATTTTAGTTCTAGACATGCCTCTGCCAGAACCTTGAACATGTCACTTCTTCTGCCTGGATTATCTTCCTTGCCTGGGGAGATGATATGATGAGAACAGAGAGAACTGGAGCATTGGAACAGTTATCTGGGTTCATATGTCAGGTGCACCATGTACTAGCTGTATAACCTTGAACCCTCAGGGAACTGCAGTTTCAGTATCTGTAATATGGGGATAAATTACAGAGTTTATATCATAGACTTATTCTGAAAGTGAAAGATTTGATACATGTGAAGAATTTAGGAAACGTCTGGCACAGAGTAGGCCCTCAGATGTCATCCCTACTTTTTTTCACCTAACTAACTCCTTCTAATCCTTCAGATCTTAGCTTCTGTGTTGCATCCTAAAGGAAGAATTCACTGATCTCCCTAACTTGACCAAGGCAAATTCTTGGTAAAGACCCTTAGCACTGTGAATTTCTCCTCCGTGGGGCTTGGTACAGTTGCAGTTTTAAATCCATTTGCGTTAATGTATGGTTTATGTCTAACTCTCCACTAGATATAAATTCCTCAGTGGTAGGAAATAATTTTAGTTTTGTCCAAAACTACATCCCCAATACTAACACAGTGCCCAGAATCTAGTAGCACTCAATAAATATTTACTGAATAAATGAACGTTCCACTTTCTTCCTTACTTCCCTTCCCTCCCCCATCACTTGTTTTCAATTTATCAAAGTCCTTTTGATTCCCACCTTATTTAGTGGTCTTTTCAAAATCTCCCAGTTGGGATTAATCTCTCCACTCTCTGCTCTCCCATTGCTATATTTCTCTTTTAGAATAATGACCATCATTTACCTTGCATCAAGATATATTTGGTCTTTCTTCAATTGTCATTAGAGTCAAGTTTCTAAAACTTAAACCTCATATATTCAAATCTGATGTAGTCAAGGCTTTCTGATGACTTCTCAGAGGGTAAAAGTCAACCTCCTTAGCCTGATACACATACAATTAACAACCTGATCCCAGCTAATTTTTTTTCAGCCTTGTATTATGTTATACTACTCTAAACCCCCATGTCAAATTTAGACAGGAGTTTTTCTATGTGGAACAGAGGGTATCTGCTACCTTTATAGATAAAAATGACCATTACTTCACATATTCAGGAAAAACAAACAAGTAATAACCCCCAAAATAAATTTTAAAAAATTAAAGTTTTTCCTTGTCTATAGACTCCAAAATAGGTGAAAACTTTGAGCCTTTCTCATAAATTCTAAAACTCATTAATAAAAACTACGTTCTTTCTTTTATAACACTGATGGCTAAAATTTGTGTGTGTGTTTGTGCATGTGTGTATACCACAATGTTTGTGGATATGGAAATCATGTGAGGAAAATTACTGTTTTCTGACATGAACAATTTATCAAAGTCTTTTTGATTTTTATTTTATGGGAATGCACTACTGTTTTCAGTTTTTCATTCCTCTCTCCATCCTTGCTTTTTGACAGGTGGCTTTGCAGTGGGGAAGTACACTGAAGATGAGTATATTTCCATACATTATTGATGTTGGGAATGGCCACATAGCTTGTTTTGATCAATGGGCTGAAAGTGGCAGTTTGCCAGTTTAGATCCCAGTCCTTGATAGTTATCACCTTTATCCACTCACCATGAGCTTCTGCCATCACCTGAGAAGAGTATCTCCTGACTAGCCCACTGGACCAAAGAGGATAGTATGGGAGACACTTGAAGCAGACTTCAGCCCATATTGAAGATTGGAGCCACCAAATCCAAACTAGAACTAACAAGCTCCAGCCAATCAGCTTATATGCTTCTTAAGCCATTAGGGTTTGTAGTAGTTTGTTACACAGCGCACTGACAAGAGCTGACTGATAAACATGGTCATCTTGTGGGGAATTTTCTCTTTAAACACTCGCTGCATTTTTAAGTTTGCAAACTGGTCCTGGTCTTTCTTACAATCTTAACAAGTACATGTTTTCCCTTTGCTAAATGCTTTATCCCTGAGCCATCCTTAACAAGAATAATCCATGAAATTGCATTCAAAGCAGTTTTTAATTACTGTGGGGAGTAGTTCATTCCTGAGCAAAGTTTGTCTCTCTGGTGTTCTCCTCGTGAAATGAGTTCTCTCCTAGGAGATGTCTAAAATCCCTTGTCTAAACAGACTTCTGGCAGGCTGTTGCTCCTGGGTTTAAATTCAACTTCTTCGATCAGTCTAACCTCCTGATACAGATATCATTTGTTGTCCAGTTTCTGGTCCTTATTTAGGAGTAATTTTATGTGACAAGTTTATTTTCCTAAAATGTTTGCAATAATATTTCCAGTTCTACATACTCATCTAGAATCATGTCACTCACCATCGAGAGTTAGAAGTTCTACATACTCATCTAGAATCATGTCACTCACCCATCGAGAGTTAGAATCTATTTCTCAACATCTGGAACCCGGACAGATGTTGTGACTGCCTCAATAAATAGAAAAAAAAAAGCATAATGTCCAACTATCATAAGAGGTAATACACTTTCTTCCTGGATCTATCTCTTGGAACCCAGTTACCATCTTATAAGGAAGCTTAGGCTACATGTTGGTGTTTTAGCCAGTCGTCCAAACTAAGGGACCAGCTTTTAGCCAGCATCAGCCATCATACATGTGAGTAAATGAGCCTTTAGGTGATTCTAGCCCCCAACATCTGCTTTTATCAGCTCCTCGACTAGCAGAACTTATGCCAGTCCTTTTATTTTACTGGGGGCACAGGACAGCAGTGTCTGGCTGCAGCCACTGACTTCAGGGAAGAAATAGACTTAGTCTCAGAGAAATGCAGGAGAAAGGCAAAGCAGCACTTAAGATGCTTCCTCTCGCCCATGCTCCTCAGCCCTCTGCCGCCCTGTATCCTCGGAAGCTCTCTCTACTTGCAGCAGCTCAGTACAGTCTTTAGCCTCCCTAAGGGTTTCTCCTATTTATTTTGTTTCCCTAGCTCTTGAGCTCTCCATTTCTCTTTTACTTCTACAGATTTCTTATGGTTGATATTAATACAAAGAGACAGCAGCCCATGCTAGTTCATTATCTTGACAACAAAACAATAAAAAGTATAGATAAGAGAAACTTTTGCTTATCCACTAGATATTTTATACTTTGGATACCTATCATAGTTGGCCAATTTTCCAAATACTGCCTTGACAAGGTAAAGTACGCACAGAGATATCTTTGCAGGTGCCAATGAAAACAAGGGGCCCTGGCTTGGATAACATTAGTGCTAAAGATGCCTACTATCTCTTAGTCATTATTGAAACTTAGCATACTAACCAAACATATAATTGGTTCTATTTAAGTTTACGTTTCTCAATTCCAACTGTATTTAAATAGAACTCTTTCATGGGAGTTTTATAAACAAAGAAACCAAACCACACCTTAAATAAACTAGTTACAAATTGGTTTAACACCTAAACATTTTAAATAAGTTTGTTTTATTCAGAACAAACTCTAGAGTTCTATTATCACAACACTGGCTTAGTTTGCCAGTACTGTTTCCAGTGTTTCATTTGTACTTCTATGTCTACTTTCTTCATAGCTTTGTGAAAGATGGCTGTCAGTCCTGTACTTCAACAAAATATCTTGTCTTGTAATGCAAAACTGACTTGTCTTAATTTAAAAAAAGTTTCTATAGACCTTCTATTGTTTCATAAACTGGCTCCCACACATGGAGGACAAGGAGAGATGAAAGAACGAGGCAGATCTCTCTGATTGGTAGATGGCAGGTTTAATAAGCAAGGGAACTAACGTATGAAGCATGTCTTAGGTGGCCCCAAGACAAGAATATCTCTGTACTTGCCAGCCAGAATCTTAAAAGTTTATACAGAGGCCTTAACAAGGCTTAGTTATGTGTTCTGTCCAAATGGTCTCAATGACACCTACTCTCTCAAGGTTGCCTCCTTGAGACAACTCCTAGTGTGGGAACAGTGGGCAGAACATACTTTCCGAGAACAAAAAAGGGGCAAGAAGCCTCTGATCGCCTGGATCTAGTTTGAGAGGCAACTAGCAGTCATGTCCTCCTGATGACCTCTTTTAACACCTTCTCTAAAATATCCAGGATCCCTTCATAGCTTAACTTTCTTAGTCTGCCTAACTGCAGTGGCTCTACCGCCATCTAGGCTCAGAGCCTCACACTCAAAGCTGAAAACTATTGACTTTAAACAGAGAGCTGGATATTTCTCTAGCAAAATGGATTTTATTCAGAAACAACAAAGAATTTAATTCAAGACCTGTAATCTCATGGTGAACCACATTCAAATTCAGAGAAACAAAAGAGAGGAACCCTGTTTTATAGACTTGGGAGGGGCTGTTGCTCCCGTAGTTTTGGGGGAAAAAAACGAGTAAATTCTTGACCGATGTTCATGGTTGGCACATTGTAGAAAATCTAAAATGTTTATTAAAATAATTGATTAATGTTTTGGGGTAAGAGAATTAGAAATAAACAGTAAGTCTACAGAGGCTAACAGTGTCAGATTCATTCATCTGTGCAGATGGGAAAAATCTTTGTGACCATCTGCTCCTTTACTTTGCAGATAAAGAAAGTGAGGCTAAAGGATGTTGCTGAAGCCATGCAGTCACTAAAGGACAGAGCATGGTGGAATCTGGTTCATGTGTCTCTGCTCAGGACAGCAGCCCTGCTGCGCCCACCTCAGGGTGGTCAGCATCTCTGTTTGCCCCATTAACAATGTGGGATCCCAGGCATAGGGCAACCTGTCTGGCCACGAACACAGAGGCATTGAGAGGTATCAGCTAGAGCACAGAAACACATCTCAGGCTGCACAAGGGACCTTAAAATAGCTCCCATGTGGCAGCACTGCTTGGATGGCTTTGGAAAGACAGTCACTGATTGAGCCAAAAATCCAGAGGAAGTTTTCAGTTCAAGGTTGAAGAAGCTTGCAGCCCAAAGTCAAGGGGCTGGAACCTCATAATGTTCTAATAATCCAGAGAGGTATTCGTCCCTGTGGTGTTGAGGAATGTTTAAGTGGGAAGTGTTGTCAAAGTTAAAACAAAGAATTCTGTTTTATTTAAAGCTCTTGTTCCTGATTCATTCTGGGTGATGAGTAATATATCTTTAGGTGGGAGGTTGATTGACATGCAATTGTGGATGCCTGGCGATGGTTTTCTGCTTGCACCTGCCTTTTAGAGTACAAACAATGTTGTGTGGTAAAGTGAAAAATGGGGAGAATAAAATAAGAGGAGTATTTAAAGTCACTCAAATCCCAAAGTGACCAAAGCATTCATTAATATCCCCAGATACTGGGCACTGAATAATTAGTTTTCAAAATAAATGCAGTAATTCACCAGCTTTATTTACAACAAGAGCCAAGCTTGGGAATTGAAAGGGCATGTGGCTGGATAAACTGCTTTTATTTAGTCCCTACCACAAAGCCATATGAAGGCAAGCATTTAATACATGCTTTTGATCATCCTAAAGATGGGTTTTACTTGTGAGAGTTAAAGTAACATCAGTCAAAATTAAGAAAGCTAAAATCTTCATCATATGAAGATCTGCAGAATCATTCTAAGAACTAGTCTTCCTACTCTTAAAAAATAAGTGAAAGAACAGTTAATGATCAGAAGATTGTACCAGGACACTTTTCCACATTTCAATAGGAAACATAATTTTTCGAAAAAGAAATGTAAGTGGATAATAAACATATATAAAAATATCCAATCTAAGTAATAACGCAAAATGCAAATTAAAAGAATAATAACCAAATTGGCACAGATTAAAAAAGAAAATAATGCCCAATGCTGATGAAGGTACAGTAAAGTAGGGCAATTCTCTTTTGCTGATAGAAGTGTAAATTAATTTATTCTTACTGGGAAAAAAATAGAAATATGTATCAAGAGCCTGAAATTGCTTATAGCCTTTAAACCAATGATTCTATTTATAGTTACCTTGCCTGAAGAAATAATTTTAAATACAAGGCTTTATGCGAAAAGTTGCCCGTGCCAGCATATTTTTAATACTTAGAAGTAAAAAAGAACTTAAATGTTTATATATGTTAGGATTTAAAGAATAATTAATAAAGCATATAAATTAATCTATATAACATATACACACAAGAAAAAGTTTTAAATACTAGAAAAAATATTTTTAAATCTGAATGATGAGATTCTCCAAATAGTATAGCACGCATGATGAAGTAAAATTTTGAAAATGGATAATTTTTTTAAAATAGATAAAAGATACTCACTACAAATGTGTTCTTATCCTTGAGGGTTTTATCTCACTAAGGTGACACTTAGCTTCAGTTAAAATGGGATCAAACATGTAGAAGTCTCCCATTATAAAGTACTTGCACCGATTCCTGGACCCTGATAAAGATTCTAGCCAGCGATGTGGAAATTTGATTTTGAACCCAACGTTTGTTAACAGTACCTGCCTCTTGTTCTCTCTGATAAACTGAACCAGACACACAAAAGTTAAAAGCCCTGCACAGCCACTTCTCTTCATCAGCCTCATTTAGGTGTCTTGTCCTTATTTCATGCCAGGCCTCTCCAGTTGTTGGTTTCATTGAATGCCATACTGAAGATAGTACTTTCAGTTCTTTTTAATCTGTGCTAATTTGGTGAATCTTACACCCAACTGGAAACATATATCTTGCAACACTAAATGGTCTCATTCTATTATTCAGTTATTCCATTTTGTTCTTACCAGTTAACACCCCTTTTGATAGAGGCCCATAATAGAAATTTTTCATTTTTATTATACTTAAGCATACAGTCTGAAACATGTAAAATTCATCTCTTGGTAACAGTTTACTAATTTGTATATATATTTTTAAAATACAACTGGCAATGCCAAGTGGCATATGTGGGGATGCTACCCTTGCGCACTTCTCTAAAGAATTCTTATGGAAATAATGAAGAAGTTTCCTTCCATCTCCAATCTCACTGATCACATTTGGCAAGACTTCCTCTTGCCACTGAATGTCCATGACTCTTCATAAAGAAATTTCTACATAGTTGAAAAATAAGTATGCTCGCTATAAGGTAAAACTTATGTACTTTAGTCATGGTAGAAAAGTGACCTGATTAAAGAATAAACTGGTGATATGGATTTTTTTAGCACAACCATTCAAAACAAATTTCTCCAAAGCACTAACACATTTTAAAACCATAAAGGATTAAAGTACTTAGGAAAAAATATATCACATTGTGCAGCAAAATAATCTCTTTTCAATCGAAAAGACTGCTTTGTCTATCATTATTTTTGATAGTGTGGAAGGAGATTCAGCAATAACTTAAGAGTTAAGTACCCTCTCTCTCTTTCTTTCAGTGTCTTTTGTCATAAAGCAGGCATTTGCTTCGAAATTACTGAAGGTTTTTCAGAATGATATGTTGTTCACTTGCCTTCCTAATCACCAGTTTATAGCTCTCCCATATTAATTTCCTGAATGTTTTGAAGTTATAGGTTTTTCTTTGCAGACAGGGAGATGTTTTCTGAAAGAAGCAGGGAAGTTACAAAGAAGAAAGTGTTTCCATTATTGACTCAGGCTACATCCTAAGTAAGTAAGTAAGTAAGTAAATAAAT
>NW_006431925.1:547855-567948 GCF_000325575.1 Pteropus alecto | reverse complement strand
ATAAATAAATAAATAAATAAAATCAGAGCAACAAAAGACTAACTGAAGCAGGAGAGAAACCAAAGAGTAAAAAGGGCCCCAGGATGTTGGAAAGATGAACTACTCATGAGAGCAGCAGACCTTTGAATGAACACTAGGAATCTGGAAGGAAATAAATTAGAACGAAAATAAAATTTTTATAAGAAAGTGAAAAAAATGGCAGTAGAATTGAAAAGAGTATGCAAATAACAAAGAAAAGATATTCAGGTAAAAACATGGATTGAATAAAATAGAACAAACAACTGGGAAGCTACAAGGCTCACTCTTACCAGTATTACATCATTTAGTAAAACTGGTTTCCTGCTTTAATTGGCAAAACTCCACAGAACACGAGAGCAAACTGGCCACAGAACAGAACAAGGGAGCAGTCCAATGAGTTCCCTGTACCACCTCTTCCATGCTCTATAAAATAGGCATTTCCTAAGAAATTTTGTAAGACTGGGAAAGCCATATCTCTGTCTAATCCTTGTGTTATCTCTGGCCTTACATAACCATCTCTGAAAAATCTATATTTTTGCATTAAATAAACTTTATCTATAACTGTTTCCATGGACTTCTTTCTGAAAAATCACATCACTGACCCAATCTAGACACACAGAAAACAGAGAATATATGTGAAACATTGCCTATGGCTTCAATTTTCCCTAAAGTAAAGTATGCACAATTTGGAAATGTCTATTAGTAATATTAACTAAACAAACTTGTAAGCACCTACCATGGCACAGCCTATACTAAGAATATAAAGCGAAGCAAAAATAAATGGTTCCATTTTCAAGTAGTTTACAATTTAATAGGGACGATCAAATAAATAAAAAGTAGAAAATAATGATTACTATTAGAAAGAAAAACATAAAATACCCTAAATGTTCAGAAAAAGGAGAAATTAATTCCTACTGAGTCTTAGAAAAGCTTCTTGACTTGGATATTGTTTGATTTGGGCAGAATGGTTTAAACAGAACAGAAGGAACCATCGTGTTTGAAAGAAAAGGCATTTTGAGCAAAGAAAAACATGAGTAAGGGTACAGAGTTGAGAAATTATGTGTACAGGAAGAACATCTGACCCAATCTGACTAAAGCACGGGGTATGTGAAAGAATATTGCTTGTGTTTCTTCCAACTTTTAACAAGGCTATATGGATTGTAGTCAAAAACAAAGTTTCTGGAGCCAGACTGTTGGATTCAAATCTGTTCTCTGCCACATCCTTGCTGTGTGACTTTGGTCAAGTGACTGAACTTTCTTTGACTCTATTTCCTCTCTGTAAAATATGGATTATATGGACATATATTTCATAGAGTTGTTATAGGAAACATGACCTTAGAAGAGTGCATGGCACATGACAAGCACTCAGTGAATATTAGTTATTATCACTCTTATCTAGAGAGTCTGCAAATGTGGAAGGCCATAGGAAACATTTTCTAACCTTTTCTCCAAGTACATCAAACTAATTTCTTTAACTTATACACAAAAGCCTGGACCATTGGGGCTGGGCAGCAACAGTTAAAGAAAAACTAACTATTAGATAACCTGATATGCTTGCATTCTTGCTCTTAAAATGTATGTAAGATATAACAACTCTGCTGATAATTCTGTTCAACTATAAGCACATGAGCTCCTTGTTCTTGCTCAGTCTGTCAATGAGACAAAGCAAGTCAAAGAATGGCTATGGCTAATTCCATAGAAAAATGTTCAAAGTCAGTCATTCTTTTTCTGTGTTTATTTGCTTTCTGCCTTAACCAGAAACATTTACATGTTCCAAAGTCCGAAATGTAGAGTGGACCGTCATGTAGAAATAGGATAGGTCAGAGTGTGAGCAATTTAGTAACTGGGAGGAACTTAGCAGGCCTGTTTATTTGGATTCTTCTTGGGGTCCCCCTGTCTTGGATATAAAGATGCTCCTTTCCTCTAGATATTACCAAGGGCACCTCGCACATGAAGGTTTTATGAACTGTTTCAGGGGAGCAGGGTCAGGGAAGTTCAAAGTGACCTTCCTGCTCCTGCCATTTTCTCAAACTCCTTCAGCTTAAAATAGTCAAGATGCCAAGGTGCCATATTTTGGAGTAGCTGTCCTGAACCTCACCACATCCCACTCCTCAGCTTAGCACAGTTCTACTATGCAACTCTATTTCCACAGAGAAACCCAAAGAGCACTGGTTTCTACTTCTAGACTTCTGTACGTATGCATAGAGTAAAGAGAACAAGAAGATCTTGGTAAATTTATTTTCCTTCCTTTCAAAATATTGGTACTTTTTTCTCAACTATTAGTTAAATAAAATTAAAACAAAACTATAGGCTACAATTAAACAGAAAAGCAGAGTTTGAATTTAAAAATAAATAAACTCTAATCCTAGGGTCATTTTAAATACTAGTACTTTCTGGAATATGATAAGGATCACGGACTAGTAATAATCTATGCTCATATCCTAAGAGCCATGGAATATGTGCCTAGAAAGACACTAAAAGACACTAACATAACTATTGGCTCAAAAGACACTAAAATGAACAGTGACCTCCAACTACAGAAAGGGGGTTTAAAGAATGTGTGATGCTCATCGGAAGGGAAAGAAAGAGTGAGTAAACCTTTCTTTGGGAAGGAATCTATCACTAATTAAGACAGTGATGTAGACTTTCAAAAAGCAAAAGTTTATTTTAAGAAAAATCAATGAACTCCTTTTCATTCATAGAATTATTTTCAATAGCCATATCTCTTTCTCTCTCTCTCTTTCTCTCTCTCTTTCTCTCTCTCTTTCTCTCTCTCTTTCTCTCTCTCTTTCTCTCTCTCTTTCTCTCTCTCTTTCTCTCTCTCTTTCTCTCTCTCTTTCTCTCTCTCTTTCTCTCTCTCTTTCTCTCTCTCTTTCTCTCTCTCTTTCTCTCTCTCTTTCTCTCTCTCTTTCTCTCTCTCTTTCTCTCTCTCTTTCTCTCTCTCTTTCTCTCTCTCTTTCTCTCTCTCTTTCTCTCTCTCTTTCTCTCTCTCTTTCTCTCTCTCTTTCTCTCTCTCTTTCTCTCTCTCTTTCTCTCTCTCTTTCTCTCTCTCTTTCTCTCTCTCTTTCTCTCTCTCTTTCTCTCTCTCTTTCTCTCTCTCTTTCTCTCTCTCTTTCTCTCTCTCTTTCTCTCTCTCTTTCTCTCTCTCTTTCTCTCTCTCTTTCTCTCTCTCTTTCTCTCTCTCTTTCTCTCTCTCTTTCTCTCTCTCTTTCTCTCTCTCTTTCTCTCTCTCTTTCTCTCTCTCTTTCTCTCTCTCTTTCTCTCTCTCTTTCTCTCTCTCTTTCTCTCTCTCTTTCTCTCTCTCTTTCTCTCTCTCTTTCTCTCTCTCTCTCCAGGTCCTGAGATATGAGAACTACTTCTATGTTTGATTCAATTTCCCATTTTTTTTACAAATCTCTAGACAGATAAAGACACAAGCCTTTTGTTTTTTTGCTTCCTGGGAAGACTGAAAGGCACACTATAACGGGAAAACCTAGTGAATATTCTTTAGTATAGTATTCTATATACCCTTACCAATTATAGTTGCGTCATCTGGCTAGAAACTCTATTTTAGAACACACCAAAGTGAAAAGATCCCTAGAAATACTTTATTGTTGTTTTTCTTCCTTTACATCTTCCTTACTCTCAAGTGAAAGTTTAGTTTGTATATTGAATTATGAAACAGAGAATTTGGTCAATTTGGGACTTGAAAATGTAGACCACATTCCTCTGAATAATGTCACAGTAATTAACAAAATTGAATTCCAAAGTACTTTTTGCCCATGTATAACTCACATTTTACAAGTGAACATTGAGAGGATATTGCTAGCATTCACTAAATAACAATGTGCTTGCTTGTATTTAATAGAAGCACTCTAAGTCTTTCACAGAAACTTTTATCATTAACTCTCACAATAGTCCTGTGAAACATGGGCAACATTCATATCTTGGAAATGATAACCAAAAAGCCAGCTCTGAAAATCTCCTGATTAAGAACCTAAATCTTAAATCTGTCAATAGGAACTAATATGGTTTCTTTCCAGTGTGCTATTTCAACTTTGAGATTCCGTTTTCTTTATATAACTAGAACTGTTTCTGTTCTTAAACAAAGGTTCATTTCTGCCACTAATTATCTTTGGGTAAGTGATATAATTTCTCTGTATCTGAGATTTCTTATCTGTAAAGTAAATGAGGAATTCTAGTTAAAAATAGAAGTTTGACACACCTTCAAAATGATAGTAGGAGACTGTAAAAACATATAAACCCATAAAAAAGGACAATGGGAGAGGAGGCGACAGCAGATAAGACATGTCAATGATAATGCAGAGGATAAAAAGCAGATATATGAGTGGTAACTGACTGCAGAGTAGCAAAACTGCAACCAGATTGGCTGCAGAGGAGAAAATCAATAAGAAACAAGCTGACTGTGGCAAGCTCAATAATGCAATAAACCCAAAATATCCATGTCCTAATCCCCAGAACTGTAATGTGTTACCCTACATGGCAAAGGGGATTTCGCAAGTATGATTCAGTTAAGGATCTTGAAATGGAGACAGTATCCCGGATTATCAGGTGAGCCCAATGGAATCACAAGGGTCCTTAGAAAGAGGGGGAGGCAAGATAGGCAGTTAGAGAATGAGACACAACATGGAAGCAGAGGTTGGAGTGAAGTGGGGCCAGAAGCCAAGAAATGCAAGCAGTCTCTAGAAGTTGGATAAAGCAAAACATATTCTCCCCTGGAGTCACAGCTCTGCCAATACCTTGATTTAAGCCCCGTTAAGACTCATTTTGAACTTCTGACCTCCAGAACTATAAGATATACATTTGCATCATTTAAAGCCAACTGCTTTGTAGTAATCTGTTACAGCAGCAACAGGAAATTAATACACCATTCTCACCACAGAACTTAGGGTAGACTCAAATTGGAAGCAGCAGATACCTCTGAAGGGGTAGTGAGGAATAGGATCAACTGAAAATCTCTATCAGGTAGACTTAGATCCTCCCTCACCTTATATAGCAAGGTGACAACACCTCTCTCATTAAAATAAGAAGATATTTTTTATGTTCTAGAAAAATAGAATCAGGAATGTTCAAAATTTGGGAAAACCAGGCACAGTGGAGGGGAGACATGAGGCATTAGGCTGAAAACCATTTGTATAATGAATAGTATGAACCCAAAACCCTTCTCCAGACTTGCAATCCCACTACACAGGAGACCAGAAGTTTTCTCTCTGAGGAAACATCTACAGATGCCAGTACAAGACCCACCAGCAAATCACCTGGTTTCTGCCCTGGTTCCCCACAGAGATGCCGAACAGCTAAGAGGCCCCAGTTGTGCACAAAGACAAGAGCCCTTCGGTCCTTAAAGATTTCAACACCAGTTGAACACAATCATCCAAATATTCAAATATTTAATTCACATGTTATATATGTATATGTGTGTATTAATGCATGCATACATACAAATGCCGGTAATATGAGTAGAATGTCTCTGGAAAGATACATGAGAAACCTACAACATTTGTTTCTAGGCAAGGCAGTTGGGCCAGTGGGAGGAAAAAGTTGTAAGGGAGACTTACTTTTCATTATTTACTTTTCGCCTCTTGATTTCTGCAACATGAGCATACATTAAGTGAATAAATCAAAACATTTCCTCCCCCAAAATAATAATAAGAGCATTTAGGTGCATTATCTGCTATTTTCATCTCCCCATCAAGATCTGAACAGTTTCACCTACTCACTTGTACACATTTATTTTTAATGCTTTCCTTCATTTAACTCACTATTCATTTTTCTGTCCAATTATTCTAGGGGGAAAACTTCTCTTTTCATTTCATTTATGAGGCAAAAAATTATCCTAATTATGGTTGATCAGCCTAAGAGTAGCACTAATGATATTTCCATATCAAGGAAGAACAAATCCATAAGTTCTGAAGGGAAATTAACCATAATAGCCATTGCCATCAGTTTCTGAAGACCTTGCCTCAAAGGCACAGATAATTCAGATTTTCAAAATAATTTCCATGTATCTCTTCTTTTCCTCTAATTAAGACTACTTTACTTTAAGCACCAGCTTTAAAGATTAAGCAATTTGTTTTTAGTCTTGTTTAATTACTGTATTGCAACAGCCTTGCTTCCCTGTTTCTCACATCGAGGTTCCTGATTCCAGCTACATCATGTTCACAGTAGAGCGAGATAACAGTTGACCTTGGTACTCAGGCAAGCCCACCCTAGAATAGGCTGGAGACCTGCTGGGGCAATAGAAGTAACTGAGGAAGCATCTAAAACCTATCTTCAGGAAGAAATAGCAACAAGCAGACAGACATGGGATCTTTAGCCTAGAAGTAAGGGGTAATCAGATGTCCAGGTGTTGGATAATGAAAAGGCTCCCCAATGAGCAGCAAACAAATCACTCCGGGGGCCAATGAGAACAAACATTCAGGAGTCTGGCAGTAGCAGCAGACAGAGAAGTAAGGCAGAATGGAAAGCATCTGAGGGCCAGATGGGTATCATATTAGTAAGTGGAGTGTAATATAGGAACTAAGTCACTGAAGATAAGGTAAGAGCTAGGAAGCAGTTCTGACCAGACCAAAATCTGATCCTAAGTCAATAGACTCCTAAAATATATAACTCCTTAAAGTCTCCTTGATCAAAGAGACCTTAAGAAGAATCTAATTTGAGAATCTAATTAGAGAAAAGGGAAAAAGATTTAAATGCTGGAATTAAATAGTTTCAGTCGAAGAACTTGGAGTAGGAGTTGTAGAAAGGTGTCAAGGATGTTAGCAGCCTAGGGACATAGTCATCATTTATATCCTTCATTATATAGAAAAGCATGTTCTACATTTTAAGCCATCAAAGTCACCTTTGAGAACTGAACATTTCAAGTTGGCAATTACTTATCTAAGTAGCATTTACTCTTTTATCATCTACAACTCCTGAGGAGTTGCTTGGATAATTGTGTTGGCATGGCTTTGGTAGTTCCGATAACTAGGGTGTGCTCCTGGCATCTAGAATATAGAGTCCGATGATTCTATAAGTCCTGAAATCTCACATACACACACACATACACACACACACACACACACACACACACAATGTCCCACTCAAAATGCCAGGAGCAACTCCATTGACATATACTAATTGTTTCACTTCACCAATGTTCGTTCCATGTATAAATGCAGCCCTGTGGGATTTCAAATCTTCCATTACAGGACTTAAAAGTTCTATTTTCTATGCTTCTTTACCTGAATTCATTTATTAGTGGTTTATAATCTCCAATTATACGGCAGGAACTTCAGGTTAGGTTTTATAGACATGTCTTTCATGAACATTTCATCTAATTATGATAAACATGGTAGAATCAGTTCAAAATTATCACATAAAGGGCCACAGGAGAGAGTTTTCTTGCCGATGTTTGTTCTTAATAGTGAAGGAAGCATATGGGTGAGAGAACCTAAGGCATTCTCGAGGTAATAAACTCATGCAAAGGAACAAGAATCAATTAAAGCAAATCTGCCATGGATCTTGGATTTGACAAATCACCTCAGAGCTTTGCAACAGGTATCTGCCTCAGGTTAGCATTCAATCAATGCGCTGAAGGAACGTCTTCAAAATCAGTTCCTATATTGTTACCCTCAAGAGAAACTTGTTTATCAGAAAGGCACCCTTGGTTTTTAAAACAAGAGAAGGACATATGTTCAATGATTGCAGGGACTACAAGAGTCTCAGGCACCAGCAGATTAGAATGAACTGTTCACCTATTTCAGCTCATTAAATTCAATAGAGGCGCTATCTGTACAACAGGATAATGATGCTCATAAATCTGCAGTTGGCTGTGGATTTACTATACAACACATTCACACGCAAAGCCTCTCTACAAATCTACTTTAATATAAAGCACATCATCAAAGTCACTGCGTTATGCCGAAGGACCATTTAGACAAAGGCATTTCTACCCAACTGTCTTAGAGTGCTCTTACCTCAATAATGGGTGACACACACATGGAGTGCATGGAGCATTAATCAAATCTGTCTTTGCAGATTGAACGTTCACATTTTGAGGTGATATAAATTAATTTCCAAGGGGAGAATATAATTCAAATTTTATAGAATTTGGCAAGCCAAATTTAGAGAACAGAATTTTTCAGATCCTCATATATTAATTGAAAATAAACAAACAGGTAGACTTCCCCACTCTACCGCAACACACATGTACCCATTACACACCCAGTGTATGTCCTGTCTACCTTCCTGGTCCACATAAAATTCAAGTTATCTTTCCTTTTCTAGGTCCTGTGGTTCTTACTCTCTCTAACAAATATTTAGCATATGCTGCTCCATGTTACTTATTTTTTTAAAAATAAGGTTCAAATCTTCATTGCTCATTCATAAGCTACGTGCATGTTGTGCCCATAGCATAGCCCCCTGTGCAGAGTAAGCACATAAGTATTTGTTGATGGAGTTATACTGTTAGCAGCTTAAAATACACAAAGCAAGTTATTTGAATTCATTTTATTAGTACTTATATCAGTGATTATTTTAAAAGGGCTATTTGGACACTGCCTCAGCAGGGAAAATTGAGAGTGACTTGAAGACCTTGCCTGGATCAAAATATCCCCCCTTGGGTTGCTGGGTTTTCTTCTTTTCATTCTAAATTTTCCCATTAATGGGCTAAAATACCAAAAGAGGACATAATTTCCAAAATTCTCAAGTAACATGAGCTACTTTTCTTACTTGTAAGAGAGGAATGCATACATACACATGCACACATATGTAACAAGGAGGAAAGCTTTTCACTGGAAAGAGCTGTGGAGAGGATCCAACAGAAGCCTACAAGTACAGGAGTTACAATGACTTCACCTCCTGGTTTGCCCAGGACAATCCTAATGTATCCAGTTGTCCTACAATAATTGTTTGTGAAGCCCCCTTTTACTCTTAGAAGTGTCCCAATCTGGGCAATAAATTGTAGTCACCTGATGTGTGAGAGTCTTGGGTTAAGACTAGGGCTCAGGTTTCTGGGGCTCTTTAGCTGCTGGAAAATAATGAAGAGGGATTATTGTTAAGGGCTGGAACTGGAATTCACTTCTTCTGACTCCTAAATTGGTGCTCTTTTGTTTCCTGGCCGCCTCTAGATTACTTTTGTCTTCCCAGAAAGGTTTGAAGACCTTGACGACTGATGCTATCTCTGTTCATTCTTTTCCTTGATCCTTGGCATCTAGAACTATGTTAAAATCAAAATGAGTAGTTCAAATATGCTTACTTATTGGTTGATAATAAAGGAAATTATATGTTACCATATTATGCTCTGAAAAGCAAGTCCTTGACATTTGTTAGGGATAAAACCTAAGATCTTCACAATCTGCCAAATTCATTTTTACAATTTTTTCCCCTCTAACTTATTAACTTTCTCTTCTTTTCCACCACCAGTGCAAGCAATTGGGTTTCTTTTTAGATCTACTTTCACAATCACTCTGTGTGTCTACATATATAACATGTCATTGGAGATGTGTTTGCCAGGTGGTCAGTGGGGCATATTCACTAGCTAAAGGAGTCTGCACATCATTGCACCTATGGCTCCGATTTGTCCCTCAGCACAACAATAAAATAAGAGAGATACAGTCAGCGTGGTGGATTGTGCTGTGAAATTCTGGGTTGCCATTCTCATTACATGTGCATGATAGCAGATCCACTCCTGCTTTCCAGTACTCAAAATCACAAATTTCAATATGTGAATTATAAGGGTCCACCACATACTAAAAATGCAAGTTATAATAGGCAAAATTATATGTTTTTTCTAGTTCAGTTTTGATTCTGTCTGAAAGAAATCTCAATTCAAACTTAAAAGATCTCCTTTTCCCCATAATACCATTTTAAAAAAATTGTCCATAATCAAGCTCCATTTAAACTTCAATATCAAGTTTGTGATGGAGAAAGGAAAAGAAAATCATCTGGGATAGGCTCCAGATCTCTTGATCTAGTTTTGTCACTTATCTAAGAACAGACAGATTTTGATGGATCTGTTTACACGTATCTAGTCATATAACATAATGATCACATTATACTAACCTGGCACTTCTGCACTCTTACTGCTGTGAACTGGAATAGACTTCCTTAGCATTTATCACAGCCAGGCTTCTAAAAGAAGGATTAATGTGGAAAATACATTTCATGTGAACCAAGTTTAATCTCCAATTATATCTAATTTTATGATTCAGAAATGGTTCTTTTTGTGATTATTAACTATGACCTAAAAAGATTTTTAAGCACATATTTGGGTTTAATATAGAAATGAGTTCAAAATTAACAGCTGGCAGAGTTCATCACAGACCCGGTGATTCATATGAGACATACCCTTCAATTCAGGCAGAACAGGTAGTTACTGTACGACAGCTTGGTGATCGTTGATACTTCCTAGTATGTGGCAACCCATCTTTTTAAAAGTTTCTGCATCAAACTCTCTTCCCAGAAATTCATAGAGAAAAAATATATCCAGCTGTTTTTAAAATGCAAAATGCTTAACTGACAGCATGATTATCAGTTGAAGCCACGAAACATTTAGTTGTCACGGGTTCTCAAGGGCAGATTTTGCAGCTTTGTGGAATTCTTACTCATTAAATGCTTGGTTCAGAAATAGGGCTTCCATCTTTAGAGCTGGAGCTTCATCTCACTAGTGCTTGGCATCTTATGGGCAAGGGCAAAAGTATTTACTGAAGTTGCTAATGGAAAAATAATCACAAAAGACAAAGAGCCCACCACTTAATCCCCTGAAGAAAAAGAGCTAGTGGCTCTGTTTTGTTTTGTTTTGTTTTGTTTTGTTTTGTTTTGTTTTTTGGCAATGCCAAATGGCATCTAGGTAATTCTGTACCAAAAAGTTTCTAAATGAGGGACAAAAAGAGGCTTTAGGTCTTCTTGGTACAAATAGACTCTTTATAGTGTTGATAAATATCAGTTGAACGCTTTCATTTGCCTGTGTAGACATCATTTCTCTATACATATCTGTTGCAGACCTCATGCTTTCTTAAAGATTTCCTCATTGCAATATACAGTCAAGATTTTGCCCATATGAGACAGAGAATATAACTACTTGAGTTGCTTTGCTTTATTTCAAATAAACTTGTAAGTAATTATAGATTTACAGAAAAGCTACAAAGATAGTACAGAATATGCCCATATAGCATTTACCCAGTCTCCTCTATTGTTAACATTTTACAAAATCATGGTACCTTTGCAAAAATCAAGAAATCAATATTGGCATGGTGCTATTAACTAAACTACAGATTTTATTCCTATTTCACCAATTTTTCCACTAATGATTTTTGTCTGTTCCAGGACTCAATCTAGAATATCACAGAAGATTTAGCCATTATATCTCCTTAGTCTCCTTTGGATTAAGACCATTTCTCAGTCTTTCCTTGCTTTTCAAGATCTTAACAGCTTTGAAGAGTACCGAACAGGTATTTTGTAAAATGTCTCTTCATTTCAGTTGTCTGATGTTTTCTCATGATTAGACTGAGGTTATGAATTTTGTGGGAGATGAAGTATCCTTTGCAAACATCCCTGAGCTATTTTTGAGCAAGAAAAAAAAATAGGAAAAAGTTCTTACTTTATTCTCTGGCATGAAGATGTAACTGTTTACAAATAAATTACTTAAGAAGTTATTTAAATATGAAAAATAATTGTTAACATGAAGTTCCAGGTTCTAAACCTGCATCTGTTTGCTTTAAGTCTTTTTCAAATCTTTTTAGACAGATTTCAATCAAAGAATCACAACGCATTTGTGCATTACCATCAGTTACTGGGGTGTTAAAAGAAATTTGGTATTCATGATAAAATACTAAAGCTTATACTTGATTAGCTATACTATAAATTGGAGTCAATTTAAGAATATCACCATAATAACGATACTCTTGATTTGCATCTAATATGCTTCCTTGAGTGGGAGAAGAAGGCATAGTTACAGGTAATATGCCCATGAAAGTGGTACACATCACATTCATAAGGGTGTAGCACATATACAAGCATTAGAATGTCACATGATATGTTCATTTCTTTAAAAAAAAAAAAAGTTGATAATTAATGCTTTAGACCAGTGAGCTCCAAAATGCTTATCTTATATCCTTTCATAAAGATGTTTTAGCACACACCCTACTTAGCCTGGGTTCTTCCCCTAGAAGAGTCTAAGACAATAGCTTCTAGGCAGGGACTTTATTTTTAGACATGATCCCAACAAAAAGAACAGAGTGGGAACTGGAAAAGGGAAAGGAAGAAAGGGTCAAAGGCCAATCCAAAGGTACATAACTGGCCTGGTTACTGTCAAAGGTCAATGAGGTCAGTCATGCTAAGTACCCTGTGATGAGCCATGCAGGATGCACCTCAGAGTGGTCCATCTGGGACATGGGAAAGGTAAGTATATATCCACTGGCTCCTGGTCACATTGAGTCAAGTTTCTCATATATCTAGATTTATGCATGCTTGAGAATAGTTGAACAGAGATAGAGAAGGCTCAGAATAATAGCTGAGAGAAGATAGAGCAGCTAAAGCATGAGGTTGACAGGTTATACCTGTGCACAGATGGTTGCCACACAACAATTAGACTACAAAAGTGGAACAAGAGTGTGTGAGCCAAGATCCAAGGAGGGCCCTTTACCTGCAGCAATGTATGGTTATTCATATATAAATTCATGGATTATTTTCAACACATATGAAGTATTAGTAAAGTTCGTTTTGTTCTTATTTTTAGTAAGAATATAAACAGAAATCTTAATATTTTCTTTCAGCAGCCCAATGAATGGTCTTGCTAACCCCCCAGATTGCACACAGTCCACTTTAGAGACCACTGATTTAGACTATGCAATATTCTCTGTAAATGATTTGAGGAAGTTTTCCCTGTGAGCTTCAAGTAAGAAAACTGAGAGTGGAAGAAATTGTTAACAGAAAGTCCAGGTGAGAAGCTCAATTAAATTAGACCATTGACTTCTCTCCTCATGTAAGAGTAGTTTCAGTTAATTCCACTTCTCTAGTTAAAAATAATATAGAGCTTTTTAAGGAAGCATTGCATAGTACAGTGGTTCTCAAATTTGAGTGTGTGTTAGTGGAAAGTAATTCATAGTGAAGTAAATTCATAGAAAAGTAATTCAATCTGTGAAAACACAGATTGCTGGGCCACAATCTCAGAGTGTCTCATTCAGTAGATCTAAGGTGAGGTCTGATAATTTAGATTTCCAACAAGTTCCCAAGAGATGCACATTCTGTTGGTTGGGGTTTGGGACAGGACGTCCAGGGTGGCAAAACTGATCTAGACAGAGGAGCATGCTTTGAAAAATGGTAGAAAGAGCATGAGCATTGACATCAGACAGACAAGCCTGGGTTTAAACCCCACCTCTACCACGTGCTGTCATGAACGTCTCTGAGTATCATCTGTAAAATAAGAATAATTCTCACTGCATAAGGGTTTCATAAGAAGTAAGGGGGAGATAACATTAACAAAGTGCCCAGTATAGTGTTGGGCACACTAAAGCTTACAATAAATTCTCATCAGTAAAAATAAAAGCACCAATATCACTGATTATTTCAGCAAATAATTTTAGAATAACAAAAAGTTATTTAACAAATTTAACAATATCTTGGCAAAATAACAGCTCTTTCCAGACCAGGTGCTTCTTTGAAAAATTGAGGATAAGACAGGACTAGCACTAAAATTTCGATTTTCATAATCAGTTAAGGATTGTCCTATTATTATTCATGTCTCTAGTTTCTCTTTCTCACTTCTCCACTTGTCCTAGACTTTCTGCTGCTATTTGCACGTTCATGGACGTGAGCGAAGAGAGAGAGGTGGGCCCGCAAGCCTGAGCACCAACACACAGAGCAGGGTTCCACAGCACCGGGCCACCAGGCGGAGTTTCCAGTGGATGGAACACCTCTGTTGAGCTTTCCCTTGCTTTTACAAAACTGGGAAAATAAAACCTGCCAAATGTACAATGGAGCTCTAGCTAAATGTTTTGAATTTTAGAGTACAAAATATTTTAGATTGTCCAGCCTGTCAGCAATATTTTCAAGTCTCCATTTTCTTTAAAATGGCTGTATCCATCTTAAAATTATTTTTACCGTGTTGATTTCCTCTTTAAAAATGTACGCTGCTTAAGTAGTAGTTTAAATGTAAATTTTAACGAATGCTATGAATCAGTGCCTAATTTGCACATTTCGTTAATTACCTGTGGTTTAGGATAATCCATCCAAGATGTTCCCTATTACTCTGGATAATTAAGAGTTGACCTATTTTCAAATTTTTGCAGCTCAAATAGAATGAATTCCAGTCAATTCTCTTTCCTAATAGAAAGACCATCATTTATTTAAATAGTCTATCAGACATAATTGGAATGTGAAGTCTTGGGATGAAAATTGACTTTCAAAGGTCATAGAATCCATCCTCCTACTCTTGGGTAGACTGTCAGACCTGCTAGAGGAGAATATATTCCATCTTTTACAGCATATTTATAAAACATAGGCAAGAATGTGCACCAACCAACCTGAGGAGCGACCTGCTTCTCGCTCTTACCATCTGAGTCCTTGACCTAAAGGAAAGTCAATCATAGCAGTTGCCAATACCCACATATATATACATATGTACAAATGCACCCAGACACAGCATACACACATGCTCATATACAGAGGCTTGCTAGTGAAGATTCATATAGCATATAGTGCACTCCTCCTCAAATTCTGTTCCTTGGGTATAACTCACAGTCTTGTTATGCCTAGAGGAGGATCAGATGTTCCCCTATCAGATTTCTACCCATCGAAACAAGAAAAAGAAGTTGTCTTTAAATTGTGAGTCATATTCCACATTGACAAGAGGCAGGCGCAGCTCGGCCATAGGTTCTTCCTTATCCTGGTAACGGGGAATATTTTTCAAACTTTCATGCTCCCATCTGTATCTCTTTTTTGTTAAGGACCCTAGATCCACAATAGTTATTTAAGAACTTCTCTGTTCTTTGTCAAGGCTGTTCTCTCACTTTCTGCAGCACTGTTCCCCTGAGTTTTCTTACAAACCTTCATTCTGGAATCTGCCTACGGCATCGTTTACTTCTTTCTGTCTGTACCTAGAAACCCGTCTCTACATATAAGTTCATTTTCTGGAATGCAGAGGCATTCTCTTGCCCTCTTCCACCTGAACCAGCTATACCTACTTGCCATTCTCTGCTTGCTCAGACTCCCCATCTTGAAGACTAGTCCTGGCCTGGGTCAGGAGACCTTGTGTCAGAGGGCCTGTGACTTAATAGTAAGCTGCATATGGAGTGCTGATGCACCGAGCCTATCCTTCAGTTCCCCTTCCCAACCATCAGTATTTCCCATCTCAGTTGTAGCCACTCCTTTTGCCTGTTGCTTAAATAGAAAATCCGAGTCATCCATGATGCTTCTCTTTCGCTCACATCTCATATCCAAACTATACTCTGAAAATACCAACTACTTTTTGGTGGATTGAAAATACGAATACAAATTCCTTTTGTCCTGCTATACAAGTCCCTTTGCAATGTGACTTAGCTGCTCTAGCCACCAAAAGATGGAGTCAATTTCCCCTCCAGTTATATATTGACTGTGCTTATGACTTGTTTTGAAAAACAGAATGTAGTAAAAATGATATTCTGTGACTTCAATGTAGGTATTTGCAGCCTCCACATTCCCTCCCCTGGAAAAGTGCCCTGAAGCCAGCACCCAGGAAGAGAGGTTGGGTGGAGGAAAACAAAGGATCCCTGGCATGTGAGGAAGCCCATCTTGGACTTTTGATCCAGTCAACCTTCCAGCAAATACAGCCACGTAAGTGAGTCCAGAAGAAACCATCATAGGAACCATATGGCCAACTCACGGAACTGCAATAAATAATAAATTATTTTAAGCCACTACATTTTGGGATGTGTCACCCAGCCACTTCTCATCGCCCTCACTGCTTCTATTTTGAATGGACCCACCAACCAGAACTGCTTCAGTAGCTTCTTACCTGACCTCCCTACCCTTGCCCTTGGTCTCTAAAGTCTTTTAACACAACACTCAAAGTGATTCATTCAAAATATGAGCCAGATCACATTACTCCTATGCTCCAAATCTGCCAAAGGCTCCTAATTTACTCAAGAGCGAAAGCTCACTGTTGAGTGTAATATGGAGGATGAACAGATATTCTGGAGTCGGCTGACTTCAGTTCAAACCCCAGTACCACCAATTGTTAAGTGTGTGACTTTCACCTAAGTTTCTCCGTCTGAAAAATGAAAAAAAAAAAAATAGTTGTTTTGATTTTAAATGAGTTAATTGCATAGTCTTATATGTTTGTTATTACTGTCACTATCACCACTACAACCGTTATTATTGTTAAAGGCACTAACCATATTGAATGAATGAATGATTTTCTAGGGAATTCTGTAAGACCACAGAATATACTTTGGTCCATATTCTTGCAGAGGGGGACAAATATCACTGCTATGGAAATGGAGTCAGAGTTGTCCATAGAGAGCAACTTCAAATACTACACATGAGAGTGGTAGGGACAGTGGCTGTAAAAGCAAAAAGAAATCAAAAGAACATCCTGGAAATTACTTACATTTCTGTTAGTTAAAAAAAAAAAAGGAGAGAGAGAGAAAAAAATGGTGTAGATGACAGAGGCTCTTCATCCCTCTGGCAACCAAATCAAAGTTGTGACAGAAACAAGGAGCAGCAGCAAGGAAAAATGACCTGTGATCTAGATGAACAAGTCATACAACTAGAGAGAAATCCAAGAAAGCACCCTGCAATGGCAGAAGGTTGGACAGTGTGAAGACGTAGGGCTGCCCAGTCCCGAGCGGCTGAGTGAGACGGAGGCTGTGGCAGCGGCAGTGGCAGACGCTTCTTAAAGGGGCTAGGTCCACAAGTGGATTTTCGCTGTGACGGACCTGCTCTCTCTGAGCAGCAGTGCCCATTTGGCTGCACACAGGGGCACCAGGGACTTGCAGGGAGACATTGTCGTAGTGAAGGCCAAAGCAAGACTCGCTCGTATGAAGGTGCCGGCATTGTCCATTATTCCCTGTTGAGGCTTACCCCTTCCCAGTGCACTGGACACAGCGCCGCGATAGCCGTGACATCATCAAACTGGATAACAGAGGTCGCTCCGCCCAAAGGAATCCCTGAACCCCCGCCTCCCCCAACTCAGGCCCCACCCAAGCCACATCCAGGTGTATCCTCAGCAAGTCAGGGGCTCCTTGCTGAGATGCACACTGGTGGAGGCAGCTGGCCTCGGTTTCTGGTGTGGCCTTTTGAGACAACTATAAGCACAGCATCTGTGGATTGCTTGCTGAATCTTAACAGGTGGCCCTGGAGGGGTAGAGGTTTGGGCTAAATTTGGCCTGCAGCCGAACCCCCCTCAGGACTGTGCTACTGCACATCTACTTCACAAATCCACACTAATAAGACCGGGAGACTTTGGAGCTTTGCTTAGTACATAGAAACAGACGCAGAAAGGCAGCCAAAATGGGAAGACAAAGAATCAGAAACCATATGACAGAACAGAACAGAGATCTAGATGTAACGGAGTCAAGTAATCTGACAGAGACAGAGTTCAAAACACTAGTTATAAAGATGCTCAATGAACTTTTGGGAAATGTAGAGAACTCCAACAAAGAGATAAAAATGGAAATGGAAATTATAAAAGGGAACCAGTCTGAAATGGAGAACACATTATCTGAGATGAGAAGTATATTAAATGGAATAAACAAAGGAATAAACAAAGTGAATAAAGAAGAGGATCACATGCCCTATCTGGAGGACAGGAAAGCCAATCAGGACACTCAATCAGAATGGCAAGAAAAAATATGCCAAGACTATAAAAATAATTTAAGGAGGATATGGGACACTACTAAGGCTCCAAATATTCGTCTGATCGGCATAACAGAAGAAAATCAAGATGTTGAACAGCTGTGTGAAGAAATAATGATGGAAAATTTACCTAACTTGGTGAAAGAAATGGACATGAAAGCTCAGAGAATTCCAAAAATCATGGATCTAAAGAGGTCCACACCAAGACACATCATAATTAAAATGCCAAAGTTTAAATACAAAGAAAGAATATTAAAAGCAGCCAGAGAAAAAGAAATAATTACTTAGAAGGGAACACCCATAAGACTGGCAGCTGATTTCTCAAAAGAAATTATGCAAGACAGAAGGGCTTGGCCAAACATATTCGAAAGGATGAAGACCCAGGATCTACAACCAAGAATAATTTATCCAGCAAAGCTATCATTAGAGTTGAAGGACAGATAAAGAAAGAGCTTCCCACACAGAAATAAGCTAAAGGAGTCTACAGCCATGCCACCCTGGACATGTCTGATCCCATCTGATTCAGAAGCTAAGCAGGGTTGGGCCTGGCTAGTACTTGGATGGGAGAACACCTAGGAAGACCAGGTGCTGTAGGTGGGGAAAAAAAATAAACTAAAGGAGTTTATCACCACCAAGCCAGTATTACAGTAAATGTTGAAGGGACTTTTTTAAGAAGAAAAGAACACATATTAGAAACAGGAATAAAGAACAGTAACAACAACATCCCTATCAATAAGTACTTCAAATGGAAAAGAATTAAGTGCTCCAACAGAAAGATAGAGTGGCTGAAAGGATAAGAAAATAAGACCCCTACATATGAAAAGGAAGGAGATGGAAAAAAATATTGCTTTGATAGACCTAGAAAGTATTTAAGTCAAACAGAGAAAGATAAACACTATATGATTTCACTTATATGCAGAATTTAAGAAATTAAAAGAACAACTAATCAAAAACAAACTCACAAATATAGTGGACAATTTGGTGATGGACAAAGGGGAGGGAGGGTTGGGGGGCTGGGAGAATGGGGTGAAGGGCTAAAGAAGTACAAATTAATAGCTGATGGATAGTCAAAGGGATGGGGAGCATGGCATAGGGAATGCAGTTAGCATTAATACATTGGTTAGGTGGAAGATCAGGGGAGGGAGGGAGGAATTGTGGAGATCATTTTACTAACTATATAGATGTCTAACCAATGTACCGTATACTCGAAACTAATTAAAATTTTTTAAAAAATTAAAACGCTAAAAGAAAAAAAAAAAGTAAAAGCCCTGGTACTTACAATGTCCTACATGGTCCTACATGGTTTAACCTCATCGTCACCTCTCTGACCTCGTCTCTTTGTATACTCTCCCTTGCCTGGTCAGGTTCAGCCACACTGGTCCCCCTCTGTTACTGAAGACACCAGAGATGCTCCCTCTGCCTGCAGTGCTCTTCTCCCAGATATGCCCATATGTAACTCACTTGCCTTCTTCAAATGTGTGTTCAAATATCACCTTCTCAATGAAGTCTACCCTAACCACTTTATTTAAACTGTACATTGCGTTTGCATCCTGACTAAGACTCCTAATGCCTATACCTTCCTATATCTCCTATCACTTTCTTTCATTTTATAAAATTAACTTACTCTTAATGTTTATTGTCTAGCTTCCTCCAAGAAAGCAGAGATTTATCTCTATTTTGTACGCTGATTCCTGTCATAGAGAAGACACTGGATAAATATTTGTTGAATGAATATTTGTTATTTATTTTAAAAAAAAAAAAAAAAAGGTCATCAGGATCTTTGACAATTCATTTCAAATTTTAACAAATTTTAGTGATTTTTCAGAAACTCCATGACTGTTTCACTCGAATTTCCTTGAAAGATGGTATGAAAAACACACATACTCGACTATGGTATTGACCAAATTTTATGTTAATTAAAACAGCCTCATAACTGCCATGAATTAGAGCATAACAGCTGTTTCTTCCTATTTTTCCCCTCCACATTTTCTATCTTAAGGTACTTCGGCTCAGGCGAGCCTCAGCTCTCTCCAGTAAGATTCCCTCAGACCTGCCCTGGCACCTGCTGTGTAGTGAGCTTGGGTGCTACAGATGACTGCTAAAGGGAACCAGTCTGAAATAGAGAACACATTATCTGAGATGTGTTCCTCCCCTCCACGGAAAGGAGGGAGGAAGCTAAAAAGAAATGTCAGTGAACCAGACACAGCATCTGGAAACCAAAAAGAGGCAACTGGATTTTCAAAACAATGGCAGGGAAGTAC
>NW_006431925.1:541830-547829 GCF_000325575.1 Pteropus alecto | reverse complement strand
ACATGTCTTCAGGATAAGAAAAAAAAGGAGCTAATTAACTGACAGATTTGACCATGTGGAAAACTGTATTGAGAATCATTTTACAAAACTGTTGGAGGATGTGGGAAGGACCCAGTCTTAACTAGAAGGAAAGTACGCTAAAGGAAAAACTGAAAAAAAATTATTAGCTACAAAAAAAATGAAAATACTGTACTTGAAATAAATATAACAAAAATCATTCCCTCATCTACAAAAATCCTTTAGTAAACATTATACATAGCTGTAAAATATTTAATTCATTCTCCTTAAAATTAATAATGATACAGAAATGTTTGTTAACACCTCATCTAATCAGTTGTGAACTGGAGAACCTAGCTAGTACAATAATATAAGGAAAAGAAATAAAAGGTATAAAGATAAGAAGGGAAAAAGTGTTAATGCCATTATTTGCAGACATCGTAGTTTTATACACAGACAGTTCAAAAAAGTCTACAGGCAAAGTATTAAAGTTAACAAGTGAATTTAGGAAAGTCTCTAGAAACAAAGTCAATACACACACACACACACACACACACACACACACACACACACACACACACAACTGTATTTCTATTTCCAAGTAACAAACAACTGGAAAATAAAAATTTTTTAAAATTCTACCCTAGCATGAAAATCTATAAAATACTAAGAATAAATCTAATGTAAGTTATACAAGACTTCTACCTAGAAACTATTAATGAGAGAAATTAAAACTACTTATCTAAATGACAAAATGTACCATGTTTGTGGATTGGAAAACTCAATATTGTAAAGTTTCAGCTCTCCTCAAATTGTTCTATAGATTAAATACTATTTCAGTTAAAATCCCAGCAGTGTTTTGTTGTCATTGTTGGTATTGACAAGCTGATTCTAAAATTTTATGGACATAAAAAGGCTTGAGAATACTTAGAACAACTTTGGAGAAAAATTAAGTTAGAGGACTTTCAGATAGCGAGGATTAATATTAAGTCACAGTAATTGATACATTATAGAATAAGTGTAAGTATAGGATAGATAAACAGAAAAATCAAACAAAATAGAGTCCAAACACAGACCCACAAGTACATAGTTTGCTAATGTATAACAAAAGTGCCACTACAGTGTAGTGGGAAAGAAAAACGTTTTCAATAACTGATACTGACTATAATAAAATAAAATAAAAGATTTTTGAAAGGATCTTGCGGGATAAACAGGACAAAAGAGACAAAGAAACAGTGTTTTAGTGTTTGGGGATCTGCTCCAGACAACTGCTTTCATCAATTGCAGATAAGGTGTATTTTTTGCTCCTAAGAAAGGAACTCGTTTTAAACTGGTCTTTGATTTTTGCAGGAAAGGGACCAGCAGGTATGTAAAACATTTCAGGTAATGAGGGCTCTAGAGGCATGTAGGTAGACATAGTTTGCTGAATTTTGGTACATCTCTTGGCAAATTCTAGCAGTTATAAAACTGACTCTGCTCTCGCCAAAAGCATTTCTGGTTCCTGGTGCCACAAGAGGAAATGTTCTTTATTTTATTAAATCTGAAATGTTTAACAGGAGTCTTCTTATTTAATCCTGTCGTTCTAAAAGCAACACTATCATCTGCTCTTTTTAGTCTATTTTAACTATTTTTTTTGTTATTTAAACCATTCATTAAAGTAATATGAAAAAGTTATTTATTCTAAATTTAAGACTCAATAAAAAAAAATAGTTTCTGTTCTCCCCATTCTCAGGGAGTTCCCAGTCAAATTGAACAGTATTTTGAGAATTCATCAAAGGATATGTAGACTTCAAAAGAAATTCAGTTTAAATAATTCTGATTTTTCTCTACTCAAACTCATAAAATTAACTTTGAAACCCTCCTAAACCTCCGCATATTTCAAATTCTAGTACCTACTACAATGCCACGCTCCCTGCAGGCATTCAAAAACTGTTAATTGAATTGAAATTAAATTTAATTTAAAGTCTTTGGGGGAACTAAATTTACCACTTTTTTGTAGCTTTTTGCTTTACACCAAGAAGTCTTTTCCCTGGATGTACTGTAAATTAATTTCAGAACTTAACGTTTAAATGAAGGCACAGCAACTCCATACACAGCTTGACAAAACTGAAAATAAAAAGTCTCCCTGTGATAATCAAACTGCTTTGGTATCTTTGCAATAATTGTCCTCAGCAGAAAACCAAGTGGATAATAGTCTACGCGCCTAGCATATTCTAGTCATCACAATAATAGATCCTTTAAAACGGTCCCCAAGGGAAATGCTATTGAGTATTTCATCGGTTCACAGTAATAGTTTTGATAGAGAATATTCATGGAGCCTCGGGCCACAAAGTGCATTATAAAAGGCAATAACTACTCACATTATCTTTGACCAAATCTGAAATCATAATGGCAGATCCTCAGACCTTTCATAATGGTTCAGAGCCTGTTTCTTCCACCTCTGTCTTTACTTGACTATATTTTTTAATGAGTATTCTCCAGAACTAATCATCTTCCCCATGAAACAGAAGATGAACAGAACTGGAAAAAGAAGTTCTGCTTATTCAGAAGACTGCAGAACAAGACATTTCCTTTTTGCTCTTCTTAGTTCTTCTCCTGGGTCCTTGCGTTTCTTTTTTCTCTTCCTCAAGGTGTCAGAGAAAGAGAAGAGGAAGGAAAAGTGTTCTTGCATGGGAGAAGAGAGTTTTGTGAACATGGTAAAAATGGGCCTAGACAGAATTTTTCCACACTGATTTTCTGGTTCCAGTATAGAAGGTCAAATATAGACAAAAGGTAGCCTCTCCATCCTGAGATATTCATTGCCCAGGAGAAAGAAAAGAATTAGGTGTTCTTACTTTAATCTTAGGCAACACAACGAGTGCAATCTTGGACTCAAAAGAGGACAAGGAAGAGAAATCTTAGATACCCCCACCACTTTTACAAGAGTTCTTATAGATACAATTCAGAGATACACTGCTTTTTATAAAGAAAAATATCAAAATAAATATGTAACTGAAACATGTTTGTAACAGTGGACAGTCTCTCTTTTTATCTCAAGCCCACTTAAAGCAGGCCTCAAAAGCAAATCTAATTCCACAAACCTTTAGTGTTTTAGATTTACTGAAAATTGTGTGAGGAATTTCGGGAATGGTTACATGTCATATTGTATGTAAAAGTGATTTTTGAATCTCTATTAAATATCTCTGTAATACCTTCCTGGGATAGCCAGCCTCCAAGATGGCCCCTAATGATCCATTTCCTGAGTAATTTATTTTCCTTTTATATATAGAGGGTCTATCCATGGTTTCATTTTCTGTGGTTTCAGTTACCGCAGGTTAATTGCGGTCCCAAAATATTAAATAGAAAATTTCAGAAATAAATAATCAGAATTTTCAAATTGCACATTTTAATTTTTAAATTACCCATTCTGAGTAGCATGATGAAATCTCACTTCTTCCAGCCCGATATGCATCATCCCTTTGTCCAGCATCTCCACCCGTTAGTCACTTAGTAGCCAGTTTGTTACCAGATCGTCTGTGATGGCATCACAGTGTTTGTGTGCAAGTAACCCTTATTATACTTAATAATGGCCCCGAAGTACAAGAGTAGTAATACTGGCAATTTAGATATGCCAAAGAGAAGCTGTAAAGTGTTTCCTTTAAGTGAAAAGGAATGCATGTATAGGAAAAAACATAGAATATATAGGGGTCAGTACTATTGAGGTTTTGGGCATCCACTGGGGGTCTTGGAAAATAGCCCGTGCAAATAAAAGGGAACTACTTATATTGCCTCACTCCTGTGTTTATTTTCTCCTACAACATCTTAGATAAAAATTCAACATTATGTTATTTTTCTCTGATGCTCCAGTATATTTCTTTAAGAACTACAGGTTGTAAAGGCGCCCTCTTTATATTCATTTGTATTCTTCACAGATTTATAATTTAAGACCACAAACAAAAATGGGAACAAGCGTGATTTTAAAACACTTGGCCATGAAGCCTAACAGTCTTTAAGTGACTTCTAAGATAGAGAAAAAAATGAACTACATGTATCCATTTAAATTATATAGGCAATGCTTAAAGTTTATCATTGCTTGAAAAGGAGATTTTAATATCTGAAATGTATGATATACTTAATCTCAAAGGATATTTCACCTGGAAAAGTATCCTAAATATTAAGTTTATCCAACTCAAGGATTGTATTTTAAAAACATTTCTCCAGAAAATCAAGTGAAATTCTAATATATAAATTTATTTTTCTATTTTCTGTATAATTTATATCTTTCTCTTGACTTCATAAAATTAAACATTCATTCTAAAAGAGAGAAAAAAATGGGCTCCTAGATATTAAAAAAAAAAAAATCACATGCGCGCTAACACTTTACAAAGAAAATATCAACATTGGTAGGATAAAAATAGCCAAAATAATAACAGATCTCAAGTGAATAATGGGTACTAAAAATACTCATTATTTTACTATAAATGTCACAAACTAAAGTGAAAATGTCATGCAGGATTAGAAACTATACAAATATGATTATTTACCTGCATTGAGTTTTTAGCAAATTGCTTGTTAACCACCTTCAAACTTCCTTGAAACTTCTTAATTTCCTTCATAATTTTCCTGCCTAAATTTTTACCATTATATCTGATATTTTGCCACTTTTTAAATTAACTTTGTTATCCCAGGTGCTTATTACATCAATTGATTCCTCATCAATTTTTCACATTTGCACAAAGGAGAAAGCCAGCCATCTATCAAATTATGGCATAGTAACAAGAATGGTTAAATAAATACAACATAGTCCTTTCATTACATAGTCATATGGGAATGGATAAAGAGAATAGATCACAATAGGTCCTATCTAGAGATATATAATTATCAGCAAAGCCAATCACACTCTAAAAAGGCAAAGCTTTTGAATAACAATTTAACATCTCCTTCCCATCTACATGCAAATATGAGACTAATTGGTATATGGGGGAAAATGTTCAACCACACTCAGAATTAAAGAAATGTGAATTTTAAAATTTAGACATAATTTTCTTAACCTTCAGATTGGCACAGATGAAAAAGTTTTAAAGTATAAAAGTTTAGCAAAAGTGAAGGGAAATAGTCACACTCTTGTCCTTGGGTTCAGAGCATAAATATATCTGCTTTATGTTTTTAAACACAAACATTCTTTGTCACAGAAATTTCTCCATTAAGAATCTGCCTTACAGACACAAACTTATGTCACAAAATTATGCCACAGTTTATTTATAGGTACATTCATCTTTCTATCTGTATAATAGTTAAAAAAATAAAACCTAGACACATACTATGAGTATATTTGTTTTTGCTGTAAAAATTCTCTAAATAAGGTATTAAGTGGAATCTGATGTGAAACAGGAAAATCTTGTCTGTGACATTCTACAGCATATGTGTGGAGAGAGAGACTACATCTATAGTATATAAAACACTATATATGTATAATACGTATAGTATATATTTACCCTCTATATAGTATATATTCTAGTATAAATATTATATACAGTCATGTAAATATAATATACATAAATATGCTGTATCCTTAGGGGACTAGTTCCAGGACCCTCTACTGATACCAAAATCCATGAACACTCAAGTCCTTTATATAAAATGGCATAGAATCTTCATATAACCTATGCATAACCTCCCAAATACTTTAAATCATTTCTAAATTACTTATTATACTAATATGACATATACGTTATATAAATAATTGTTATACTGTATTGTTTAGGGAACAATAACAAGAAAAATGTCTGTACATGTTCAGTTCTGAGTAACCATCATAGGCCTAACTACATAGTACATGTCAACAACATAACTTTTTAAAATATATTTTTCATTCCTTGTTGGTTGAATCCATGGTGAAGAACCCATAGATACAGAGGGCTAACTGTATAATAGATACACACTGAATATATACTATAAAGTATATATCTGTAGTATATACGTATATACTATATATAGTATATACTATTTATAGTATATATGTA
>NW_006431925.1:525518-541796 GCF_000325575.1 Pteropus alecto | reverse complement strand
ATATATAAACTTTGGGTAGAGAAACTAATTCTATTTTTTAAATTTTTCTGTTCCTTTTAAATATTCAGCATGTATGTATAACTTTTATTTAAAAACGAAAACTCAGAAACAATTCTGGGAGTAGCAACAGAACACTAGGAAGATGAAATGCCCACTCATTCATTTATTCTGAAATATAAGCTCTGTAATTATTAAGGGCTGACATATCCAATCTCTCCTTAGTAATAGAGGCTTCCCCAGTGTTTCCTGGGATGTGGAGTTGTCTGGCAATTAACTAATGTCCAATAATGATCTATAAATTAGTAGATTCATCACACAAGCAGTTTCTGCCACCAAACTAATGGTTTGTTTAAAAAATTGGCTGTTGTCTCCATTAGAGGCTCTTTTGTTTCTGAACAGCATTTGTTGTGTTTGGCAAGTACCCTAGCATGGGTGTTTGCTGGCTGGCACTGCTTGATAACTACAATAGAAAAAATGTTCTCTACAGCATAGGGCAATAGCAGGGAACTGTAAGAGAAGACCCAAGATTCTGAAAGTTCAGGGAGGTTCCATTGTTGACCAGGCTTATGGCTTAACTTGTTTCCCCTTCTTGGCCTGCCACTGCCATCCGTCTATCCATCCATCCATCATCCATCTACCTTTATTCATTCATTCATTCATTCATTCAGTAGGTATTTGCTGAGCACAAACTATGTGCATACAGTGTTCTAGGTATTAGAAATTACTAAAACCAATAAAAACCCTGCTTCAGGGAGCTTGCATTCTAGTGGAATGATGGACAAAGTAAGAAACCTAAAATTAGTTCATTTAGAACAAGTTTTGATAGTGATAAGTGTGTAAAAAGAAATAAAGCAGGGGACAGGGTGCAATTTTAAATAAATGGTCTGGAAAGTCTCCCCTGAGAAGGTGATCTTCAATGAATCGAAGGTGTGAGAAGAATGTTTCAGACAAGCAAATAGCAAGGAGACAAGCTCTTCCTTGAGAGTAGACCTAGAACATTTGGGGAACAGCAAGGAAGTAAGTAAGCAGAAAGATGTGGTGAAAAAGATATCTGGCTCGAAAAGATGAGCCTACACTAGATAAGGCCTTATAAGCCACTGTAGGAACTTGAGCTTTTTCTCAAGATAAGATGAAAAGAATGGAAAGGTTTGAGCCATGAAGCAACTTGACATGACTTACATTTTTAAAGAATCACTCTAGCTCTAGTGGTTGTCAACTGTGGATTATTCTCCCACTGCCATCAGTCAGGTGACATTTGGCAATGTCTAGGGACATTTTTGATTATGCAACTTGGGAAAGGATAGTGTGCTAGATCTAATGAGTAAAGACTCATTAGATGCCAAGCATCCTACAACTCCCCCAACAAAGAATTATCTGTCTCAAAATGTCAATAGTGCCCAGGTTAAGGAAACCTGGGCTTGGCTGAGAGAATAAATTAGGGCAAGCAGGGGAGAGAACAGGGAAGCAAAGAGGTTAATGATATAAACCAAACAAGAGTATGGCTTGGACCAGCTGCTAAAGGTGATGAGAAGTGCTTAGTTTCTAAATGATTCGTAAACATAGAATTTATATGACTTGTAAATCATTGGTATAAGGTATAACAGAAGAGAGGGCAAAGGTTTTTGGTTTTAGTCAGCCTTTTGAACCTTGTCTTCTCTTAATCCCAGTTTTCTTCATTCACCATGTGCTCCAAACCTCCCTATTCTCCCCATTAATGCTACCATACTCAGCCCTGCCACATATCCAATTCCACACCAAGGCTTCTCATGTTCATCCTCAGCGTCGCACTGCATTCTGCACTTGTTCTATTCCTCAGAATAGATCACTGTGCTAGATCACATCTGCTCAGTCCACACTCAGACTGCTACCACATCATTTTTCATTATGTCGCACCACTGATCCAGAGTTCTTTGCTATACAGATCAAATTCCCAAACAATGTCGCAGTGAAGACTCATCAGTTTAATTTCTAAACCTCTCTTCCTTTCACTTGCCATTCCAAACTTGCTGACTTTGTCATTTCTTATATGACCCTCATTTCATTTCCTCCCTTGGAGTTTCCTCTCCCTTCTTACCTCCAAAATGGCTTGGGAATCTTACCTACTACGAAACCTGGCCCAATGCCCATCTTTCTAAGCCTTCCATGATTAAGCCTGGAGAATTCTGTTTACACCTCCGCTACAAAGTTGGCTAGGTGATTGCTTGGTAGACTGCTTTGAAAATTATTGTTCTGTTGATTTCTCTGCATATGCCAGAATATTCTTTAAGTTTCATGAAGAAAAAAAAAATCATATCTTCTATTCCCTTTGTATCCCTTTCTGGAGATTATATTATATTCTCCATACAGGAGAAATGAATTAAATGTTTTGATTTACTGACTGAGGAGAGAAATGTTGACTTATTTTATCATAGAAGAACATTTTGTATAACACAAAAAAATAAGAAGACACACAATTGTCTGGGTAAGTAACTTAAAATGTGCTTACTTTTCTCGATTAAAACAACAAATTTCTCACCAAAAGAAATAAAATAAGAATACAAGCCAAGAGAATTAGAAATGTATTTAATAAGTGGAATGTTTAAGACAGGAGATAGAGAATATTAGTGGGAGAGGGAAATATCTAATAAATGTATAGACATTGCATTAATTCTTGTTTAGGTATTATCTGGTTGAACAGTTAATAAGAAAAACTGCAAGTCAACAGAAGGAAAAATGCCAGTTAGTTTGCTTAAGTCCATTTCAGTGAGTGTTCTTGATGGTTTCTGTAGGCACAATAACAATAGGCATCAGATTTTTAGCAGGAGTATAACCTCAGGTCATACACAGCCAGTCTTCTAAATAGGCAACTTTTAGCTTCAAACACATAGAATAACCTGGCCTCCTCTACTTCAGTTATCTTGTCCTCCACCTACTTCTGCCACTCATTCCCATGGCCACACCTCAACACTGTCATTATCAACAAATGCCATTCTACTGTCCTACTGTTCTCAAACTGGTCTTCCTGCTTCTCCCTTGCTCCTCTAGTCTATTCTCAGTGCAGCAGCCAGAACAATAAAACAAAGTCAGGTCATGTCACTCCTGCTCAAAAGCTCCCATCTCACTGAGAGTACAAGACAAAGTCCTTACAATAACATGCAAGGTCTTACAAGATCTAGACACCTCTTATTTCTCCAATCTCATCTCCTACTACTCCTCATCACTTACTCTGATCCTACCACCCTGACCTTAGTGTTCCCACAGCAGGCCCAGCCTCAGGGCCTCTGTAATTGCTGTTCCCTCTGCTTAAAATGCTCTTCTCCCAAATAACTGTTTAGTATGGGTTATCTCAGCTTTCCCTGTTCATTCTGTTTAATAAAATTGTACCTCACACAATATTCCTTTTCCTCTGCCTGTTTTATTTTTCTTTATAACACATCTGACATGCAATATAATGTACTTAGTTTTATTATTTACTGTCTCTCCCTCCACTAAAAATATAATCTCCTATAGGGTAGGAATTTTTGTATGTTTTCTTCACTCTTATTCCCTCACCATTCAAAACAATGTCTGGAAAATGCTCAATAAATAGTTGTTGAATTGATGTTGCCTGCAGTGCCAAGACCTTTGCCCATGTTTGTACATTTGCATGCACATTTATGTGCACACACCCACATACATGCACACACATATACACGCATGCACACATGTAAAATGGGATTACAGCAGCATCCATGGAAGGATAAGAGCCTTCAAAAACCTCCCTTCTTCTTCCCATTCTTGTCTTTGCACTGAGTTTGCTCCTTCATTCAAAGACTATGGAAATTGTACCTGCAAAAAGGACAAAATGACCAGTCAAACTCTCTCTGTTGATTCACTTCTTTAGTCAGTCTTCACTTCTGAAACACCTGAGTCTTCCACTCACTCACACACTCAGATCTCCCGTAACTTTGCAAAGCCTGAAGTTTCAAACCTTTGCAACCTGAGATCCAAATAGTATCCCCATCTATTCTATAAAAATAAAATAACTGGCTTTATCTCTGATAGGATATGAAATTGACTTTTATGCATTAGTCATTCAACCTTGAATTGAATTTTGACAGGCTCTGCAGTGTATTAAATTGCTCCCACAAGAACGAGAAGTGTACATTCCTTATTAAATGTGTAACAGAACTCAATAATGCCTGTCATTTTCCACTGCAGAGATGAACTAGAATTAAAGCAGAATTAATTCAGCTAACTTAAGCAGAAGTCTAATACCAAGTTTATTTCAGTTAAGGTACAAGACAAATAAATCAAATTCCTATGCAAATCTCTGTAGTAGTTCAAACAATAATCTCTGAATCAAAATGATAGCTAGAAATATGTCAAAATTAAGAATTTTATGAATCCTTTACAGCCTACAAAAATGCTTAGATGATTGGCACATATTAAAAAGAAATGAACTACATCTTTAGAAAGTATATATGTTGCTGAAATTAGCCTATATATTCACAGGTAAAGTGGACAACTGAGGCATATGTGGAGCAGGCATCTAATGCTTACTGAGCATCTACTATGTGCCAGGTACTGTCCTAGACAACTTACCTTCATTATGTAAGAAAAAGCAATAAAGTAGACATTGACTACATTTAAAAAAAAAATTAAACAGACTCACATTTAATCATTTGCCGCCAATGTTTGAACTCAGATCTGTGTGAGTCCAAAGTTACATTGCCTTCCAGTTGTCTCAATAACATTAACTTCAAGTGGAATATCTCTGAGAGAGGAGACATCTGATAATATTCATGGAAGATGAGTGACTAGAGAGCTGGGTAGGAAGAGACCTGGGCTAGAAATCAGGGCATAGTGTGTGAGATGACTTTGGACATTTCTTACTTTAGGTTCCCATCTATAAATTAAAAAATAATTTCTTGCTGTATACAATGAGGTGTTATAAAATAACACTAAGACAATATGCAATTAAGTTACTTGAGATAGGCTTCCTGCCTTGGTAAGAACTTGGATCAGTTTTCCCCTATGATCCTGCCAGTTCCAAGAGACGAGGCTCCTAAGAATGTATGATTAATGATGAAGTGAATCATTTTCTAAAGTTGCCAATCAACCCTTGATCTGTTTGTATACACAAGTATATATTGTTCCATAATCGGTTGCCTTCAAACAGTGTACACTTCTACTTGGTGCAGAAAGGGTGATAGCAATGATGTGCATTCAATATTGAACAAGTTCAATGTTTTTATACAAGTCCTTTGCTGCTACAAATGTTTTATTAAATTTATAACCCTGTATCCTGAATCCATAGTTACTAAATACTTCCTCAATCTTCTGTTAATTTCTCCTTAGGTCATTCATTTCAACCCTTTAATGAATACTTCATTATATCCTTTTAATATATGAATTCTTTAAGTGTCTCTCACCTCCCTTTTTATGTCTAATTATGCCTTTCCTTTTTTTAGGACTCTGTAGATATATGACTCACAACATCCCCTCCCGAAAAGTCTTTATTCTCTCTGCTAGTGCATCTCACTGTTCATTATGCTCTCTCATTTATAGATTTTAGTTTAATTTCATCATTTATATATTTTCCATGGACTATACCAACACACACACACACACACACACACACACACACACATACACACACACACACACACACACATCCTGACTTTTTTTCCTTCATTAATAAATCTTACTTAAACCGGCAAATTATTGATGCACAAAACAGGTCTTGGGCAATATTGTAAGGTAGTTGCTTTTTACTTTTACTAAATCCTTGATTTCCCTTATTTGAATTTTTCCCACTCCCCTAAAGCACCAATAGCCTTCACAATCTCCAGCTGCCCAGCACCATCACTGCCCTTAACCCAGGCCTGCGATCTGCAAATATCAATCTAAGTACCTATCCCTTATCTTTCTCTTCCTCCTATTCAACACAAAGCAAATCTGTTCTGTATATTATTCTCTCTGTGCCTGGGTCTCTGATAAACTAAAACAAGTCAGTGCCAAACCATTAAGATCTTATATCCAAGCAAAATATCTTTATTTTACAGGCAATCATTTAAGCAGCAAATAATCTCTTAAAGAAGAAAAAAAGAAAGAAAACAAGTTTGAGAACACCAAGTGAGACAGCAGACCAATCAAGAAGCCATTGTGGAGCATATAAGCCTTCCATCAGCCATCAAACCACATCTCTAGATGACTGCCACTCCACTTCCCTACAGGGCCAGCCTTGGTAAACTCTCATCAGTGCTCCCTGTTAGTACCATTTGAAGGCGTTTTTCTGTTTATAGCTCCCTCTAAGTCCCTAAAGTTCCCTCTATGTCCCTATTGTCTAAGTCAGCCCTTCAGAAACACATGTAGTAAATACCTGTTGGGTGAACGCCACCACCAAATCTATTCTAACTTTAAACAGCTATTTAGTTCTGATGGTTATGGATTAGAATGCTCAGCTCGTTATTTCTCCCTAACCGTTTTGCTGGACTTTGGAGAGTGACTTATCCCAGTATTCTCAATTCCTGGGCTTTAACCAACTGATTGGATCCCTATTGCCTCTTTCTGAGCCCCTGTTAGCCTAATTCACTCTGTCCTTCCGATGCTAAGTTCTGTTTAGACCTTCTAAATCCTACAGGATAGTTTTCTTTCCCCAATCATTTCAGAACTTGCTCTTTGCTTAATAGGGAAGTCTGCTTGCAGTTCTTAGTCACTCCAGATCTGTTCCTCTTACTGTAATTAAGGAAACTCTACATCCTGCTAGTTTGCAAACAGAACACTCTTGTCACCCCTATCAGGGTTCCATTACCATCTCATCAAAGATCAAGGCATCTGAATCTACATAACACCATCTTCCACTCTGTTCATCTCATTTCCCTATGGTATCTCCCGAATGCTCTACTATGGATTACTTTATTAAGAACATAAATCAGTCTTTTTTTTCTTTCTGAAATCAATGAATCTGAAGATTATTCTAGTAGCTTGTGCACTTTGCCACAATGATGTCAGTCCTTATGTACAATTCATACCTAATTTAGCCAGCCTTGATCAATAATAGAAGAATGCCAAGAAGAGATAAAGAATGGGGAAATCCTATGAATTTTCATTAGTGTTTTAAAAGTGATCTTGAATATTTATTCATAAAGTTACTCAAGCATATAGGGCTGGTTGAGCATAGTTAAATTACCCATCCATCCGAAGCAAAAACATATAAATCTTTTGTACTCTTCGAGATACTTTCACATAAAACTCTAGTAAAATTTCTATCCCCACACGTTGATCTAGAATATATCCACAATCTGACCTTGAGAAAAATTGTCACGGACTAGGACCCTTTCTGACACATTCCATCTCATAGATCTGAGCCCATAAAGGATGTTTTCTCCTCTGAGTTTGCTGTCTCCTAAGAAGTGCAGGTGATCTTAAGCTATTCATCTTTATTTCCAAAGCACTCTGGGAGATCAGAAAAGATGAGGATTGATTAATGTTCTCTATGAAAAGTTCAATAACTGTTTAATCACAGCTTGGAAATAAAGCGATGCTTCTGATCTTTTACAAATTAATTTAACGTTGCATTAAAAATAAAATAGGCCGTAAATTGTGCTGTGCAGGGATAATCAATGGCTCATTATCTTTGCTTCTAGCAAAATGCACTGGTTCTTTTAAAGCCATTAATGAGCAATATTGAGCAGTACACAGCTGCAAATGTGTTGAAGTAGTATTGATCTTACATCTATAAAACTAATCTCATCTAGGCAGAATTTATTAGCAATAATAATGTAAACGGTTCTGTAGTCCATACTAAAGAAATAAAGAAGAAAATTCACATGCATAAGGCAAGATTATAAGATCATCAAGGAGAAATAATTTCTGAGCCCTTATTCTATTTTGCTGTCAGCATATCATGGCACTTAATCACTGTTAAATATAAGTCTAATAAAAAGAGATCATCAACGGTGACCATTCAAATGTTAATAAAGTCTTTCCCTGTGACCAAACCATTATGATGATTCTGTAATTTGGATTGATTTTACCAGTTTCCTTAGACATTATTAGGACATTATGCACAAATTATCAGTAAGGTTACTTTTATATTACTTCATATTTTTGACATAATGCTTACAACTATTTTGCTACTGAAATAGAAATATTGAGCTAATAGTTGTTTTCATTGTCTAATTTGTAAAATATGTTTGTTGTCCATGTGTCCAACTGCCTGTTAGATAGCACCCTCCTTAGATGTCCACTAAGCTCCTCAAACGCAACATGCCCCCAAATCTTAGACTAGCTCTGGAGGAGGTGAGGTAGCATAGATTCTTGAGACTCAGTTTACCTGGATGCCAGAAGATGGGAACAGGGCAGAACTTGACCTTACAGCTTTTTAGATGGAGAATGAGGACTCCCCACAAATAGAAAAAGAAAACAAAAAATGGAAATCTAACCAGTCTGAGATGTATCAGGTTTTTATATTCTATTTTATTTAGATTGCTGCAAAATAGAAGTAAAACCTAAATTATTTTGAGGCAACACAAAGGGCTACCTTACAAAGAAACTATAAATAATCACTAAAATGTATCAAAACAAAGATATCACATTTTGCTGAAAGTCGCCAAACTAGTTTCTTTCCATGCTTTTCTAGAATTTCACCAGTTTTGTTGAGCTGAGCTCTGAAATGCAAATATTTAACATCCTCCTTGTACTACCTATCCTCATTTCAAATAGCAGAAGTGAGAAATAACAACAATCAAGCTAATACAAATGTGTAGAAATTGCCAGAATTTCCTAAGTCTCTTTTAAAACTGTATCTCAAAATTTCTAACAACAAATCGTATTGCATCTTTGAGGGTTTAGCCTTGTCACCATTGACAATGGCAGCCTAGTGATCAGAAAGCTCATGGAGAGAAACCACAACTTGATTCTCCTCTCAGCATTTCAAGGGCAGTTTAATGTGGATAATGAAGAGTTAAATCTGAGTAACAACTCTGAATTACAACATATCTACAACCTTTCTCAAGCTTTAGTATGAATAAAAATTACTTACAGACCCTGCTTTTAAAATGTAAGTGTGCATGAAAAGATGCTCAACATCATGCTTGCATCATTAGAAAAATACTAACCAAAATCACAATGAGATACCACACATACCCACTAGGATAACTTAAAAAAAAAAAAGGCAATAACAAGTGTTGACAAGAATGTAGAGAAATTGGCCTATAAAATGGTGCAGCCACTTTGGAAAACAGTGTGGAAGTTCTTCAAAATGTTAAATATAGAGTTACCATGACAGAGCAATTCCATTCCTGGCTATACACCTATATTAGTCTGTAAGGGCTCCCATAACAAAATACCACAAAAAAAAAAAAAAAGGTAATAACAAGTGTTGACAAGAATGTAGAGAAATTGGACTATAAAATGGTGCAGCCATTTTGGAAAGCAGTGTGGAAGTTCTTCAAAATGTTAAATATAGAGTTACCATGACAGAGCAATTCCATTCCTGGCTATACACCTATATTAGTCTGTAAGGGCTCCCATAACAAAATACCACAAATTAGGTGGCTTAAGAACAAAAATTTATTCTCTCACAAGTCTAGGATCAAGGTGTCAGCATGGCTGGTTCCTTCTGAGATATCTTTTCTTGGCTTGCATATGGCCACCTTGCTGCCTTTCTCATGGTTGTCCCTCTGTGCATACAGGCCTTGGGTGTTTCTCAGTGTGTTCTAATCTCCTCTTCTTATAAGGATATTAGTCAGATTGGATTAGAGCCCACCTTAATGGCCTCATTTTAACTTAATTACTTCTTTAAAAGACTGATTTACAAATAGTCACATTCTGAAATATTGGGAGTTAAGGCTTCAACATACAAATTTGGGTGATGGGGGGGGACACAAATCAGCCCATAACAACACCCAAAAGAACTGAAAACATATGTGGCACACACAATCTGTACATGAATGTTCATAGCAGCATTATTCACAATAGCCAAAAGTAGAAGCAAATCAAATGTCCAGCAGCTGACGAATGGATAGAGGATACTATATTATGGATTATTATAGAGCAATAAATATGAATGAAATACTGATTTACATTATGATATGGATGAACCTTGAAAGCACTATGTGAGGTGAAAGAAGCCAGTCACAAAAGGTCACATATTGTGTTATTTCATTTATATGAAATATCTGGAATAGTCAAATTCATAAAAACAGAAAGTAGATTAGTGGTTTCCAGGAGTTTGGAGGAAATGAGTATGAGGCATGACTGCTAATGTGTTCAGAGTTTCTTTTGGAGGTGATAAAAATGTTCTGAAACTAACTACTGATGATAGTTACACAACTTAGTGAATATACTGAAAACCATTGAACTGTATACTTTAAAAGGGTGAACTTTATGGTATAAGAATTGTATTTTAATAAATCTGTTATTTAAATTAAAAATCATGGTTATATTTTGGGCCCAAATTCCAGAGATCCTGATTCAGCATGTTTGGAGATGGTCCAGAAATCTGCATTTTTAACAAGTGTTTCCACACTTTCAAAGATTCTGTTGTATTTAAAAAGCTGACAAGAAACCCCTAAACAAAGTTTTTTAGTCTTAGAGGGACAATAGTCACCTTAAGGGTAGGAAAGGAGCTCAACCTTAGTAGGGGAAAAGCTGAGGTTTGCAAACTGGCACTTGAGCAGGTAAGAAGGGAGAAGCTACAGCATCCGCCATAGTGACATAGATGGCCTTTTGGACACTGGATATACTGGGAAGATGAAGCTCTAATTCAGAGAAAGCCAATTCAAGCATTCATCTTCTGAGAACTTGTGTGTAAAACCAAATGCATACAGTCTAAATAGTAGAGAGTTTTGCACTGGGGAAGAATCTGAACTCTTCTTTCCCAGCTTCAACTCTGAAACAATTGGAAATAAAACAAATATTACCACGGTCAAGGAATAATATGAAAGTTGCTTTAGCACAGAAAGATGGCCCTGGGTTTTGTCAGTTATTATTAAATTCTTTTAACCATTATTGAGATAGTTTACAAGCAAATAATGCCAAGGTGTGGGGTTAGGGTTAAGGTTAAACATAAGATACAGGATATAAAACTCTGTCCTTCCCTCTCTTTAAAGAGTGTAAGGGTGTAAGACCTGGGTAACTCTACAAAAGTAATGATCAAGTTTCTTCCCAGCATGTGCTTGATACAAAGCCAATGAGAGAATGGTCAAATTATACAACCTTTAAGTATTATCATGATGGAAGCAGGAAGCCAGTGCCAACAAGTCAATTCATGGAAGATTTTTCCTTTTCTCAGCCAAAAAAAATGTTAAAATTGTAGAAAATGTGATAGTTTGCCTCCATGATGGCTCCAAGATAGCTTACTGATATTTCTGCGTCTGTGCAGTCCCTTTCCACATTGACAAACAGAATACAGTGGAAGTGATGGTACATCACTTCTAAAATCAGATTGATAAAGACACCACAGCTTCCAACTTGGTCACTCTCTTTCTCTCTTGTATCCCAATCTGAGGAAAGCCAGCTGCCGTGTCATGAGTACCCCTAGGGAAAGGCTCATGCGGCAAGGACTAGGACCTTGGTTAACAAACATTTTGGAAGAAAATTTTCCTGCCCCAGACAAGTCCTCAGATGACTGCAGCTCCTGTCAATGGTTTGAAAGCACTCATGAGACATTCCAAGCCAGAATCATTCAACTAAGTTGCTCTCTGTTTCCTGGATCTCAGAAATTGTGTAAGGTAAATATTTATTGCCTTCACATGCTAAGTTTTGAGGTAATTAAGTTTGAGAATAATTTTACAGAGCAGTAGATAACTACTACAGCTAGTTAATACTGCTTTATATACTGCATTGTTTTAATCGATTGCACCAAATACCTATTATCTGCTAAAAAGACAACAAAGTATATAAGCAAATAACTAATGGTATTAATACAAAAGTCAGAAATCATCATCCATGGAAAGAAGTAATAACGTGGTGGGAAGAGGTTTGGAGTCAAACAGACCTGGATGCAATTCAGGCTCCACCACTTTCTTGGTAAGCAACTGTGGGCAAGTTTCTTAAACTCCCTTAAATTTCAGTTGGGGACAATGTCTTCCTCACGTGGCTTTTAGGAAGTTTGAATAAACGATCACATATGTGAAGCACTCAACAGACAGGAAGTAGTCAACAAATGTTAATTTCCTCCCCATCCTTTTTGACAGCTTATTATAATTTTTGTCATAAACGATTATATAGTAGTCATATTTTCTTCTAGGAAAAGTATTTCTATTTAGACAGCATCAAACAAAACATATTAATCTTGCCCAACATTTTATGGAAAAGAAAACTTGACTTCTAGCTACAGGATTTGAATTCGATGAAAATAATTGGATCCTATAACTTATTTGGAATGTATCATTATTTATTTATCATATGCATGCAACAGAAATAAATAACATATGATTAAAATTACCTCCTTAGAATATCAACTCCCTTCCCTATTCCCATCTTCAGAGATGACCAAATTTAAAGTGATATTATATTCCATATTGCTGAAGGACAGACAGCACTTTTGTATAACATTCAAGGGAGTTATATCAACTCCATAATTAGGAAGGCTTGTCCTTTCTTGTACAGAGGAAGAAAGAGCAGAATTCAGTAGAAATGTAGAAGGTCATAGTAAAGTCACACCTGAACAAGTCATGTCTGAACCAGTCAAAGAGAGGAAAAACTTCCTTCTTTAGAGAAATGTTTTGGAGAAATTACCTCATAAAGCATGTTTCTGGGGTTGTAAAACTCTGGAGACCCTCATTAGAATGGAAATAGAAATATAGGTGATCAACCTTCCACTTTTCTAGTATGAGAGAGGATTCCCAGTGGAAATTCTCTAGATAGTTGGTGTCTTCCCACCCACCTGCACTGTCTGCTCTTCCATATGTATGCATAAGATGCTGTCTAGTCCAACCATACTGACAGACAGATGCCATCTGCTTCATCCGGCTTTGTGACTCACCTTGTGACACATCTAACACTGCCTAGATGTGACGATTCCAATGGCACCATAGGACTCAAGCTTATTAATAGCCCATCTGCTCAGCTAGACATTCTCCTCAACTTGTATACTATCAAGTGGGCTGATTTTAGAGTATTTATAGTGGTTTCAAGACAGCATATTTATTAAGGTGAAACCTACTCACCTTAAAATTAATTTAGAGCTCAGAAACTAATACAGATAATCTGTTCAATCTTAAATTTGTCTATAAGTCATAAACTCATGATTCCACATCACTTGCATCCTCCCTCAAATATGAACTTCTCACTGTAGTTTTCTCAGACCACCCTATTTAAAACTGTAGGCCTCCACCCCTTAATCATCTTACACTTTTTCCCTCCTTTATTTTACTCCATAATACCTACCATAATATAATATACCATCTAAGTTACCATTGTTTTGTTTAATGTTTAGTTCCCTCCAGTAGAATGTAAAGTTCATAAGGATTAGTAGCCAATATCTAACACATCGACTATATGCATAATCAATACTTCCTAAATATTTGTTGAATACTATGATCTTGTTCTCTAATTAATATTCATGTACAAATACAATATCTTAAAGTTTTGTCTTCATCTCCTAACTAACTCCACTGCTTTCTCCCTATTTATAATAGAACTATCCAAGCACAAAACATAGAGTTAAAGTGTAAAAAATATTAAGAATATCAATCGATTAATTCATCACTGATTTCACTAGGGAGATATGAGAGAACCTGGAGTGGGGAGTGGAGAGAAATTAATCACGTGGGTTGAAATATCATAATATTTATTATTCATCTGTTTACTGGACATTTATTAAGAGCCTTCCATGCTATCTTTGCTTTTATAAATAGCTTTGCCACAGTGAAAGATTGAGCAGTAAAGATATCTATACTCAATGTAGTCACTTCGATATGCTGTTGGAATTTGTGATTTTGCTTTTATACAGTTTTCTTAAAGCTATAAGATATAAACTTAAACATATAATGAGATGTCAAGGAGTCTGGCACAGAGCTATATTCTAGTCTCTTAAATCAGTTGCTTAGCAAATGGCAGATAACCCTTCTGATATACAGATGGAATTTTCAGGACTCTTAATTAAAATGCAGAAATAGTTTAAAAGCTGAATAGCATGGAATGGAGTCCTTGCTTATATGAGGAAAAGAGAAATGAAGGGGAAACGGAGCTTAGTTTTAAAATTAGACCCAAAAAGGACAGGTCAAAGATGAGATAACAAGGCAGGGGGCGGGGGGCAGCTTGGGGAGGAAAGATCATTGGAACTCCATATCAATAGGCCAGGTTTAAGGAATTGGGATTTTATTTTAGTTGCAGTGAGGCAGCAGTTCCCAACCAATTTCACACCAGGGACCGGTGCTCCTATGAGAATCTAATGCCTGATGATCTGAGGTGGAGCTGAGGCGATGATGCTAGTGCTGGGGAGCAGCTGCAGATACAGATGAAGCTCCCCCACCGCTAACCTCTTAACTGTGAGGCCCTGTTCCTGGCAGGCCCCAGACAATATCAGTCTGGGGCCTGGGGTTGGGGTCCTGCAATAGGGAATAACTTTTTTCTATGGCTTCTAATTAAGACTATATGTCAAGTAGGATTAAAAACCTTCCAGCTACAAGCACCTACAAATTCTGGATAAAGTGGCAATTTTTATTTCAAAATCTGAACCTATGATATATAAAGGGAGAGTCTCTGGTGCCAAGGGAGGAAAAGGGTGGAAAAGGGTGGATATCAACCAAGAATGATCATAAGAGAACATTCTGGATTCTGGAAATATTTTAAATTTTGAAATCCGGTAATAGTTAAATGAGCGTGAATTTATTTATATACGTATATATATAAACTAAGCTGCGCATTTATGATTTGTTCACTTATGTGCAATAAAAATTTTTAAATAAATAAATGCAAGTAGAGAGGAAAAACAGCAATTAGAATGACAATAAATTTCTCAAGAATTCTGACAAGAGAAGATAGCATCCAAAGGAATGATAATTCAATGTGCTGAGAGAAAATATCTCAGGCTAGGACTCTATATTCTATTAAACTAACATTCAAAAAAATGTAGACAAAGACTAGGAAAGTTACCAACCACATATCCTCATGTGGGTAGACTTAAATAAAACAGAAATTTAACTTACTAGGAAAGAGTAAGAAACAAGAAACAATGACCAGTGGAAAACATGTTATAGATATCACTGATCGACGGTCCAGTATTTGCAGACCACCAAATTAGATGACTGAGGTTTTTGGGGGTTTTTTTAAATATAAATTCTGTTTTCTGACCTATATGGAGATGATAATAGTACTATTCTCACATAATAGTTGTAAAGATTGTGCGTGTGTGTGGTATGTGTGTGGTTGTGTGTGTGTGTGTCGTTGGAGTAGTGCCTACAATGATGAGCTACTGTTATCACATATTATACATCTGAACCCTTGACAGAAAGCCTTACTCTGTGGTCCATCAAAGAAAGTTCTTTCAGAAGTGTCATTACTCTTTGTCACAAATAGCTTGTTTTCTACTTAAAGTCTTCTAGCTATTCAATAAACTCTTTTCAAAAGAGTATTGGGAATCCATTAGAGTTTTCAAACAGAAAAGTAGAATACTCTTGTTTATATTTTTAAATGACCACTGAGGCTGTTGTATGGAAAACAAGTGAGAGGGCAAGAAAGGAAACAGGAGAATTATGTATATTTCAATAGGACGAAGGAACTGTGATAGCGCCCTAGACTGAGCATAAATTATATTAGGGAAAAACATAGAAAAAAATAATTTTAAAAAGTGCATGTTAAATTGTAAAATCTGTTTCTAAAGAATTATTGAGAACATTGGAACAAAAAATTATTAAATGATACTTAGACTGTCAAAATCACAAAATGCAACTCTGAAAACTGTCTCTTATTGTATTCTGGTATTATCTTTTGTTTACGCTATACTTTTAATAATCTGAGACTTCCATCTAAATATATCTCCAACTATACAATTGCAGACTATGCAATTCTTACTTCCTTACCTTTGATCGTGCAATTGCATCTGCCCTAAACGTTCCCCTCTCCCTCCTCTGCATTACACAAAGAAGTCTCATACATACTTCAAAGACTTGCTCAGATTTCATCTTCCCCACCCAAAATTTTCTACAGTGGGAATCAATATTTCTTTCCTCTATTTTCCAAATGGAATATGTCTGTGATATTGATGGACCTTTCCTTATTCCAGACTACCTTGTCATAGTTACCTGCATGATAACTCTCCCTGGATTACAAAATCCTTAAAAAATTAAGAGAAATGTCATCTTT
>NW_006431925.1:508897-523291 GCF_000325575.1 Pteropus alecto | reverse complement strand
TGAGGCGATGATGCTAGGGCTGGGGAGCAGCTGCAGATACAGATGAAGCTCCCCCACTGCTCACCTCTTAACTGTGAGGCCCTGTTCCTGGCAGGCCCCAGACAATATCAGTCTGGGGCCTGGGGTTGGGGTCCTGCAATAGGGAATAACTTTTTTCTATGGCTTCTAATTAAGACTATATGTCAAGTAGGATTAAAAAACCTTCCAGCTACAAGCACCTACAAATTCTGGATAAAGTGGCAATTTTTATTTCAAAATCTGAACCTATGATATATAAAGGGAGAGTCTCTGGTGCCAAGGGAGGAAAAGGGTGGAAAAGGGTGGATATCAACCAAGAATGATCATAAGAGAACATTCTGGATTCTGGAAATATTTTAAATTTTGAAATCCGGTAATAGTTAAATGAGCGTGAATTTATTTATATACGTATATATATAAACTAAGCTGCGCATTTATGATTTGTTCACTTATGTGCAATAAAAATTTTTAAATAAATAAATGCAAGTAGAGAGGAAAAACAGCAATTAGAATGACAATAAATTTCTCAAGAATTCTGACAAGAGAAGATAGCATCCAAAGGAATGATAATTCAATGTGCTGAGAGAAAATATCTCAGGCTAGGACTCTATATTCTATTAAACTAACATTCAAAAAAATGTAGACAAAGACTAGGAAAGTTACCAACCACATATCCTCATGTGGGTAGACTTAAATAAAACAGAAATTTAACTTACTAGAAAAGAGTAAGAAACAAGAAACAATGACCAGTGGAAAACATGTTATAGATACCACTGATCGACGGTCCAGTATTTGCGGACCACCAAATTAGATGACTGAGGTTTTTGGGGGTTTTTTTAAATATAAATTCTGTTTTCTGACCTATATGGAGATGATAATAGTACTATTCTCACATAATAGTTGTAAAGATTGTGCGTGTGTGTGGTATGTGTGTGGTTGTGTGTGTGTGTGTGTCGTTGGAGTAGTGCCTACAATGATGAGCTACTGTTATCACATATTATACATCTGAACCCTTGACAGAAAGCCTTACTCTGTGGTCCATCAAAGAAAGTTCTTTCAGAAGTGTCATTACTCTTTGTCACAAATAGCTTGTTTTCTACTTAAAGTCTTCTAGCTATTCAATAAACTCTTTTCAAAAGAGTATTGGGAATCCATTAGAGTTTTCAAACAGAAAAGTAGAATACTCTTGTTTATATTTTTAAATGACCACTGAGGCTGTTGTATGGAAAACAAGTGAGAGGGCAAGAAAGGAAACAGGAGAATTATGTATATTTCAATAGGACAAGAAGGAACTGATAGCGCCCTAGACTGAGCATAAATTATATTAGGGAAAAACATAGAAAAAAATAATTTTAAAAAGTGCATGTTAAATTGTAAAATCTGTTTCTAAAGAATTATTGAGAACATTGGAACAAAAAATTATTAAATGATACTTAGACTGTCAAAATCACAAAATGCAACTCTGAAAACTGTCTCTTATTGTATTCTGGTATTATCTTTTGTTTACGCTATACTTTTAATAATCTGAGACTTCCATCTAAATATATCTCCAACTATACAATTGCAGACTATGCAATTCTTACTTCCTTACCTTTGATCGTGCAATTGCATCTGCCCTAAACGTTCCCCTCTCCCTCCTCTGCATTACACAAAGAAGTCTCATACATACTTCAAAGACTTGCTCAGATTTCATCTTCCCCACCCAAAATTTTCTACAGTGGGAATCAATATTTCTTTCCTCTATTTTCCAAATGGACTATGTCTGTGATATTGATGGACCTTTCCTTATTCCAGACTACCTTGTCATAGTTACCTGCATGATAACTCTCCCTGGATTACAAAATCCTTAAAAAATTAAGAGAAATGTCATATTTAAACTACATCTTTTACATCTCCCAGCAGAGTATCTTTAAAAATATTAAAGGAACTGAGGTTGAAGTGAAGAGAGTCATCATTGTTGAACTACTTGAATAACAAAACCTCTGAAACAAAGGGGCTAACCATCAGGGGTGAGGAGACTTCATCACCCAGGAGCTGTATAAGGTGCCTCTGCATTATCTCAAAAAGTTTGCTTCTTTGCATGTCAGTCCTGATTTCTGAAATACTGCTTAACCACCAGAAACACATAACTACTTCCAAGTACAAGAAAGGTGGGAGACAGTTATTTGCCAGTGCTGCTCCTGGGTACCTTAATTTGGAGATATTATTCTTATTCAACAAGAAAATATTTTCGTTCATGAGCATCTTGCTGGTTTGGATTCTGCTCACCTAGAGAAAAATAGTATCCCCTGTTCTACTGAGGGATCTTTAGTTTCTAGGCATGGAAAGTTTAGCTCTCCTACCTTGTGAAGGGAGCCTAAAATAAGGAGCGCAAAAAGTCAGAACCAAAGTAGTTTTCTTTTCTTGAGGCTGACAAACAACAAATAGCCCTGCACCTGTCTTCTATGGACATGTTCAGACACAGTGACCTCAACTCCTCCACTGTGAGTTAAGGTAATTAAATCTCTCTGATCCTCACTTTCCTCATCTATAAAATGGGAATAATAAAACTTAACTCACAGTGTAGTTATTAATGAAATAATGTTAAATGAAGCAATCCCATCGCCAGCTGTGTAGAAGGTATTTGCAAAATGTGTGCATTTTTAATGCCCTTCAATCCCACACCCCCAACTCTGCAATGGCCACACTTTCTCTCCCCATTAGAAGGAAGGGGAGAGTCAGGTTAAAGAACAGACCATCTGTTCAGCTATATAAGACAACGAATTCTAAAGGCTAAAATATCTCTGAGAAAAATGGGACATAATTTCTATAGTCAGCTAGTAAAATGTAAATGGCTTTCCTTCAGTGCATACATTTTGAAGCTGACTATTAACAGTTAAAGAGTGTTTGTTATATGTAATCTCTTGGGACCTTCATGGGAGGATGGATTTGGGTAGCAGGAGGATCTATTTTTTTTTCCTGAGAAAAATTAAAATCCTCATCTTTCTTATAATAGCTATTGATGACACGATTTTAAGTAGTGGGTGATGGCATAAAAGCTTGGAGATAGAAGCCAGAATAAAAAGAGTGGCAAAGAAAGGACAGGGGAGGATTCAGGAAAAGGAAATCAGAAATGTCAATTGTTGCAGTGGGAAGAGAAAGAGAGAGGAACACATAAGGCTGTGGGGTGAAGAGAGATTGGTAAGAACTGAAATATCCAGTGGGATTTCTGGAAATGCTACACACCCCCAGATGTGAACATCCTCCTTATTCTGTCCTAAGGAATTTTTATTAAATTCTACATTGCTCATGAATGCTCTTAGACAAGCGCATTGTTGTTTTAAGGGAATTTAAAGGGGAAAAAGAGAGGTCAAATGATAAATAAATAAATATACATACACATATATATAAATAAATTTGTATTAATAGAAAAGTTGTGTCACTCTACCCTTCACTAAATAGATGTTGAACAAATATCTAAGTATAAGTTTGAAGTGATACCATACTCCCTGGGGTGGCAAGCCATTTCCTCAGTTTAGCTGGTGTTTGGGGAATGAGAGAAATCAGATTAAGAAAACACAGAGAGATGCTCAGAGGTCAGACAAGTGTCAAAAGAAAAGAGAGCTGAAGAAGCTGAGAATCTGTTTATCTGCTGGGATTAGTCCGAGATCGTTACCTATATCTACAGGTCAGGACAACAATGGAACTTTTACAAAAGCAGAGGGAGAAAGGGAACAGTCCTACGCCAAAGAGGAGGGAACTTCTGAAAGGCAGAGAAAAGTGACTGTCAGTGTCAGATGGTGCAGTGAGGTCCAGTGAGATCAGAAGAAACATTTCCATTTAGTAGCAAAAAACACCATCTCAGTGGGAAAAAAAGGAGAGCTTGAGCGATAGCACGATTAACCAAGAGATCAGCTTAGAAAGAGAAGCTTCTGAGAGTCAGAGAAGGGCTCCACCTGTGGCTCTCTTCTCTCACCCTGCATGCTCTCTCTAGGCAAGTTCCTCCTTTCTGTGATATCAATGACCCAGACACCCCCTCCCTGCCCCTCCCTCCTCTTCCTCTACCCAGCTTCAGGCCACTACTCCAATAGCCTATCCAACATTTCCACTTGATGATCTGTGGGCATTTCCATTTCACTGCATCCAAAATAAAATTAATCATCTTCCTCCCAAAGTATTCCACCTTTTACTTTCACTCTCTTGGTGAAGAGCATCTACATTAACATCTGTGAGGGTCTGGTTTCCTCCCTTTTCCTTACTTTCCACATAAACCATTAACCAAATACTAACGAGACCTGTAAATCCTTGATATCTCTTTATCCATCATCTCCCTTCCTTCTCCTATTCAATTAGTTTCTCAGGCTGCCATCATTTCCCACCTTTGTCATTGTACCAATTTCCTAACTGGTCTCCCTGTCCAGCCTGGCCTTGTTCTACATTCCTGCCAAAGCGACCTTTCTGAAACACAAATCTAACCATGCAAATATCTTAGATTCAAATTCTTCCCATAGTATTAATAATTAACATAGATTTAAGATACGAGAAAATCACTTCACCTCTGTGCTTTAACTTTCATTCTGTACAAAGGGGATCATTCTGAATTTTTTTACCTACAGCAAAAGGATTTCTGTGATGATTAATTCAACACCAATTTCTAAAAACTAAGTTTTAGGGATTATAAATGTCAGGGAAACAATCTTATATATGAAGCTAAGTTTTAAAGTTTTAACTAGCAGAATACTAAATTATATTTTATTCTGTGATGCCATCAATGTAAAATTCTAGAAGAAAACGGTTTAAAATTTTAATGGTGACTATCTCTTAATGATGTGGTTACGGACAACTATTATTTTTCATAGCACATTTTCTACATTTCTCACAGTGAGCATATAATTCTTCTATAATAGAGGCAAAATATTCAATCTTCTAAAACCAAAGCTGTCTGAAAGAGGCACTAATACAAAAGAGAATTTCCAATATTAAAAACTTCTGTCACAACTCTGAGGAAAGCTGCTGGATTTGATTACTTACTGAACTGTTACAAAGAGTTGGTCCTGTTTTTGAGCTTCTCCCAGCATAAATGTCTAGAAGATATGACCAAAGACAATTCTGAACCATCCCACACTACCTGGCTGAGAAAGGTAAAAGAATACAGAAGCTGACAGAAGTTAATTAAAGGAGGCTATCCACCTTGGTTGACAGGTCCAGTCTGAGCTGAGTAGCCTCAGAATAAAATTTTGAATATTAAAAAAGGGACTAATAAACTATAATTTGTATTTGAACTTTAACAAAATTGCTAAGTGAAAATTCAGCCAATAATATTCCTTACAAATTTTATTCATATTATCCAAGGGAACTGAAGAATAACCCCAAAATAAATCACTTATTGATTCTTTCTTGGCCACTGAATTTTTACTAAAGGATGATTTTTCTACCTCTCTATATTTTCAGCTTTTTGGCTTATCTCTTTCAAAGAGAAAGTTACTTTTAAATGTTTCTACCAAGAAAGAAAGTAGACTCATGCTAATTAATGGGGCACAAGTAGATATCTACACCTTAGTTCTTCTCAGTTCATACAGAACAATCTGCATAATGATTTTTAAAATAAGATAAACTTTGTAAAAGTGCTCATTAAAAAAAATAGTAGTTTTAAATCAATGGTTGTCAGTCAGAGGTGACTTTGTCTCCAAGGAAACATTTTTTTTTTTATCATAACTGCGGATCTCCTACTGGCATCTAATGAATAGAGGCCAAGGATGCTGCTAAACATCACACATAGCACAGGACAGCCCCCCACAACAAAGAATTATCCAGCCCAAATGTCAAAGTGTCAAGGTTGAGAAACTCTTAAGCAATCAAAAAGAGTAAAGTTCTACTTCATGGTAATCAGCTTTCAAGAGTGAGAGACAAATTTATTTCTTTCTTTATTAGACCCAAAGTCATCTACTTTCCTCAAAAGGGCCTGCCAGTAGAAATCAGGACTCTCTCTAGAAACTAGGAGAGAGGATCAATTATCTAGTCTTTTCCAACCTCTTTCCTCAATACCCAAGCAGCAAGTCTCTCCTTATTAATAGAAATTAGGAAGAGTTTCTTCTAAATTAACTATCATTTTCATCATATTAATTATCATCTTATACTTGAAAGAGACTATTTAACAATCTGAAAGCAGAGAACAAGAATTAGGTAAAAATTAGCCTCTGGGGTTATACAGAGGCCCAAATAGAAGAAAGGGAATAGATAAAGGAGTAGATGATCAAAATGAAATTGAGCATCCTCAAATTCCACCTAAATACATCATGTCAAACAAAATACATGCACTTTGGAATAATGAGTCCTGGGTTTTTATTCCAACACTACCATTTAATAGTTATGCAACATATGACAAGTAATTACCTTCTTTGAGTCTCAATTTCCTCCTATCTTAAAAGGAAATAATTACATCTAACTCCCAGTAATCTTTTTGATACCCAAAACAGTTAGTGATCAATAAACATTAGCTTCCTCTAGAGAACTAAGTGGACAAAGGGACTCAATATAATCATGAAGCTCATAATGCTTTCTGTCCCATGAGTAGTAAAGTTCTTTGTCTCTGATCTAAGAGTCTCATGTCTTCTGCCAGCATCTATAAAACTATGGCAGGCTACTCTCTTAGCTTGCAAATAGGATAAAATCTCAGACTCTTCACAATTCTTGACACCATATGCTCCAACAAGTGGCAGAGCCGGCGGAAGTGGCATAGAATCTAAGATCCTCTTATGAAAATTGGGCAATGTACAAAAGACTATTTCAATTGCTTGTGAATTAGAGATCTTACTCAAAAGGTAATTTGGGGGTGCCTCAAAAAAATAGAAAATTTTGGCCCCAGATTTTATATCATAAAATATATCATAAAATAGTGCTAATAAAAATGTGATTCTTGGAGCACTTACAAGAGAAATGTCTATGTTTAAAATAAAAGATCTCTATCATAAGCCTAGTAAATCAGAACTATACTCACAAAGTTATTTTTCCAGTTGACAAAGCAAATTCACACTGATCCATTGATATTTCTTTTTCCATACCTCCTAGAAATCAAGAACATGCATCTTCCCTAAGATACATATATATAGCCTTGTGCCCAAATACAAAGCATATAATACATATTCAATACCAGGATCAGAACACCTGCACTCTTTAAAAGAGCTATAGCTATGTCCCCACTTAACTCTCATTCCATCTTCTCTGTAATAATTATACCCATTGCCTTCAATTCTATGTCACCATTATATGTACATTTTATAGATAAATAGATGATAGATGATAGATAGATAGATAGATAGATAGATAGATAGATAGATAGATAGATAAAGAGACAGCATATCTGAAACCAAGATAAACATAATATACTAAAACCTCTCCATTTGGAATAGGGCAAGTATATAAAGCAGATAAAAAGAATTTATAAAGTTTTACTTTATAAGAAAATGAGTTGATAGAGTAGTCTTCTGTTTAAATCTACACATGAAAAAATAAATTATATCTCCGGAAAATAAAAAAGCTCAATATTCAATTGTTTTAACTGCCACAATAAGGTCTACATTTTCTACTTCCCTTTATTTTACAAATAAATTCCAAACCTTGCAGTGTCCTATATGAAAAGCGCTGCTTGCTCAAATGCCAAAAATGAAAGATCTAATTACTGATGGAAACTCACCTGCGAGCACAACCCAGCAAGAGTAGCTAGAGGGGCTCATTTAGAGTCTCCTAATGGTTTTGATTCAAAGAACTACCTGAAGACTGAAATGATTATATCGGGATTTCTGGCTGCAATGGTCAAAGTAATAGCCACAGGATATGACAGGAATTATGATGGATATCGAAAGTTCTGCAAGTCGAAGAGCAAAATCACTTTTCTACCTTAGAGTTCTGTTCCATATAAAATTTAGAATACATCAACGGTGAAAAGTTAATCTCTTCCCAGTTGAAGTAATAAAGATACGCAACACAATTCTGTCAGAGAAAAGGAAAAGAATATTTTTTGCATAAGATTTTTCTTCACTCTGTCCTATTAGAAATTTGTATATGATACTAAATAATCTATTAGATTATTAAATACTCAACAGAATAACGTGGAAAAAATTTGATCAGCCTTCAGAGTATACATAAATTTATTGTTGAAAATTTTTTCTTTTCAAATCAATGTTGTCCAGATATTACAATATGTCTTTGAAAGTAACCTAAGGTTTGATGCTATGACAAAAAGTTTCAGTTTATCTTAAAAACAACAACAACAATAACAACATTGTGGGAAATTATTTTTTCTCATTTTTGAACCTATATTTACAGAGCCAAACCTACAATTTTCTTTAAATTTTATTTTTTTAAATCTTCATTTTCATTTAAAATGAAAACCATTTGACACTCAAATAATTTATGCAGATATTCTGCCCTCAAGGGCATAGGGCATAACTCCCCACTTCTAAAGTATAGGCTGTACATAGTGACTTCTTTCCAAAGAGTATAGTATGGGAAGCAGGCAAGGGGTGGGGGAACAGGGTGGGGAATTAGAGTGGAGAAACCTGACAAATGCTACCTCAGCCAAGTGATCGAGGTTTAATTTCAGGTGATAATTTATGTTCTCTTGACATGATATGATGAGAATGGTACCTTTTCCTCTGTGGTCCTCCCCCCACAAAAACTCACAATCCCAGTCAACTCACAAAGAAAACATCAGACAAATCTCAACTGAGGAACAACTATGAAATACCTGCCAGAACTCAAAAGTGTCAAAGTCATCAAAAACAAGAAAAGTCTAGAGGCTGATTCAGAGGTACAGACTTTCAGTCTGTGGTCTAACGTATAACATGGTGACTATAGTTGATAATACAGTATCATAAAATTGAAATTTGCTAAGAGAGTAGAACTTAAGTGTTCTCATCAAAAAAAAAAAACTAAATATAAAAAAATTTCTATATTTTTACCCTGCATATTAAAAATGAAAGTAAAATGAGTTATACAGTCTAGTGGATAGCAATTCATGGAAGGATCATTAGAGGTGCTCTGATTTGCATGTGAATGAGGAAATTAAACGACACTCCTGAAAGACAAAAAAAGGAAAGTCTGAGAAACTATCATAGCCAAAAGGAGACTAACGAGACATTATAATGATGAAATGTAATATGATATTCTATATGGGATCCTGCAACAGAAAAATAACATTAGGTGTATACCAGGAATACCTGAATAAAGCAAGGACTTTAGTTAATAATAATGTATCAATATTAGTTCATTAGTTGGGACAAATGTACTAAACTGTGAGATATCAATAACAGGTGAAATGGAGAGTAGGATACATGGGAACTCTCTGTACTAACATAACAATTTTCCTGTAAATCTAAATCTATTCTAAAATACCAAATTTATTTTAAAAAGATTTTTTAATGAGTCAATAAACTATTTATTTTATGAAAAACAATTTAAAGCTACAAATAGCTTAAGCAGACTTGATGTTGAGTCACTAGTGATTATCTGATTATATACACGTAGGCTAATTATAAAGTAGTTATATTTCAACAGAACTAGATAGCATGTAAAAGCAAGACAGAAGATTATATATTAACAAACAAACCAAAGAACAAGAGTGCATCTATATTTACAAAATCTTCTTTGCCCATTTGAATAGCATCTTCTAAAGTTCAATTTTTCTTGCAAATGCAATCAGAATGGAAGCCACTATTTTACTTGCGGTGGTAAATACGAAGCACTGACCTTAGCTGAAAGCAAAAATAAAGTATACAAAACTAATAAAAATAAAGTATACAAAACTAATACAAAAATAAAGTATACAAAACTATGAATTCAGGATTTAAAAAGTTATTTTCTTTAAAAAACAAATTATTCTATACATGGTGACCGAAAATCCTTTCCCAGGGCATAAAGAATCTTACAATTACAGAGATTTAATTGCAAATTCTTTCTGATTCATAATAAACCTAAATTTCTACTCAAGTCTAAGTCGACTGGAAGAGTTATTTTATTTCCACACTTTGGCAATGGCCTTTCATGAAGACATGGATTGGGATGAGAGAGAGAAAGGGAAGGAGAGGACCATACTATTCATACTATAACTCAGCAATTTAGCTATATTTGTATTTTTATATATTTCGTATATTCTGAAGTGATGTTATAATTGGTATTTAGGTTTCAATATGAGACTTTATTTTTAGCTCATGAGACTTCATTTTTAGCTCATGAGACATATTGGGAACCTAAATACCAACTAAAACATCACTTTACTACAGAAATATGTACTGATTTTAAAATACTGAGTTATAAACTGACTTTGGAATCCAGACCATGTGTAAAGTGTTGCCTACTGATATACATTCATACCAGAAATTTTACATGTTGCATCTACTTTTAGAGTATTCGAGTAATGTTATATCTATCCCCATCTTCACAGAATCCCTGTTAGAGTACTGACACTACTTGTCCTAAGAAAAAAGTAAGGAGATAACTAAACTCTAGTGGCAGAGTTGTTCTATAATAATACTTATAATAGGTCAGAGCTAATTTTTAACAAAAAGGAGACTGCTTAAATAAACATATACATCTGTATGTAGGTATATTATATAATCATCAAAATGGTTATAGAAAAATATTTCACTTCAGGGAAAATTTTTATGATACATCATGGGGATCAATTGGCTGTTTATTCCCAGATCATTCCCCATAATTCTCTGCTCTGTTCCATCTCACAGGGAAGAATATTTCCTTTTCCTGTGGCATTTAGTAGTCTCACAATGAAGGGCACCAACAAAGCCCTGAAATGTGGGTTTAGCCAACAATGTTAGTACTGCACTCAGATCACCTAGGATCCCTTTCTTATGGTTTCTGTGTGGACCTCCCCCAACTCCCACAGACTTCCACATGATTTCATTTCAAGGAAGCACCTGATGTTATTTTCTGGAAAACTGTTTTCAGGCTACTGGCGCCCCCTTGCAAATGCCTGGTATTTACTTCCAGGGAGAGAGGGTTACCCTTAACCAATGACTGAGATTGGCGGGTGTATAAAAACTCAGCTCCTTTGCTTCAGGGTCAGAGAACTAAGGCACAGCTTATTCTCCAGATATTCCCTGCAGGATCTAGCCATAGCCATCCTCTGAAGAACTTTGCCTGGCTTTCACCCCTGTTTTATCCTGTCTCTCCTAATCCCCTGTGAGTTTCCCCCAGAAACTCTTTTGCAATAATGCCTTACACACAAATCCTTGCCCCAGGAGAACTCAATTTGATATGGTAGACAAAGGGGAGAAGACAGGGTATTTCTTCTCCCCTCCTTCTGCTGCAGTGTGTTCCCAGCAGAGGTCACATCTGCTCCATGGCTTCGGCTCCTGTCAGTTAAGCCCACTGTGGTTGTTCAACACAAGAGCACTCAAGTCTCTTACATTAAGGTAAAGATATTATTCAGAAGAGTGGGATTTGCAGTCCCACCAGCAGTGTATGAGGGTTCCTTTTTTCGCGCAACCTAACACTTGTTATTACTTGTCTTATTGATGATAGCCATTCTAACAGATGTGAGGTGGTATCTTATTGTAGTTTTGATTTGCATTTCTCTAATAGCTAGTGAAGTTGAACGTCTTTTCATATGTCTGTTGGCCATTTGTATGGTCCACTGCCCATCTTTTAATTGAATTATTTGTTTCGTTGTTGCTATTGAGTCGTATGGGGGGATAGTAGACAGGGGTAAAAGAGGTCAAATATTTGGTGATGGAAGGAAATCTGACTATGGGTGGTGAACACACAATGTAATATATATACAATATACTGTGTAATTGTACTCTTGAAACTTATTGGGTTTGTTGATCAATGTCACCCCAATAATTCTTAATTTAAAAAGAAAAAGAAAAAGAAAGAAGAATGAGATTATGAGATTTGGGGATGGGGATATTTATGTGTCTCAGATATATATATAAAACTGAAAAATCTTGAACTACTGAAGCCTCTTGGGCCTCCCTTGTCAATTCAGAATAAAAAAGAAAGGGTATTTTAGCAATGGGCTTGTACCCATGTTATTTTCTCACCTGTGTAGCCCATGACTAAGAAGCAGCTGGCCTAATAGAGTAGAAGAATGGTTTACTAAGGACTCACAGAGGCTAATATGCTATTCTTCAAAATGTAGAATATGTTTTGAACTAGAGACCAATATAAGGTGCTATTTCTCCCATTGCCAGTACACCCAGACCTAAAATTAAAAGATGGAAGTAGAGGTGGCCCTTTTCACTATTACTCATAATATTCCATTATTAGAACCTTAGGTCTGATGGTTTATAGATTTTAATTCCCAAGAAAGAAAGGTTTCACAATTGTCCCATTAAATTATGAGTTAAAACTGTCATCTGGTCATTCTGGACCCCTAATGCAATTGATTCAACAGGCAGAAGAGGAGTTCTGTATTAGCTGTGATGATATATTCAGTCTATCAAAGGGAAATTGCATGCTGCTAACAATAGCATCAGAGAAGAACTATGTCAGAACCCAGAAGATGTACCAGCACACCTTGCAGTACTTACATGTTCAGTGATAAAAGTCAATGGAAGATTAAAACAACCCAGTCAAAGCAGGACCACTAAAGACCCATATACTTCAGGAAGAATGATTCAGATCACTCCACCAAGAAAAGAACCCAGTTAAGGTATGCCTGAGGGTAAGAGAAAATGGAATGGATAGTGAAAGAAGAAAATGATGTATCAACTATGGCATCATGACCAATTAAAGAAATGAGGACTATAGCAGCTGTGCATATTTTTATTATGTACATGTTTGCATATATTAACAAAATACCTATTTTTACTTTTCTCCTTCCTTTACTATTCTGTTTGAGGAATATTTGTGAGTCCTAATATTTGAGGAATATTTGAGGAATATTTGTGAGTCCTAATTTTATAGTTCTCAAGTAACCTTATCACAAACAGGAGTATCCAGAACAAATGGAGGGGCTGCATATCTACTGGAGAACCTAGCTTGAAAGAAAAGGTGTCTCCTTTTGAGGAGAAAGGATAAAAATAGAAGACACTACTTGATGCCTACCCACATCTATTCCCATCCTCTTTTAGTGTCCTAATAGAATTCCCATTTTGTGCAGAGATCTACCCTCCTCTGGGCATCCAGGTGCTTTAGTGAAAGCTAATACCATCAGTAGTCCCAAGGGACAAATGCTGATTGGTGTAAGCCGATCATGGATGTCCCATTCCTCTTGCAGGTGATTGGTTTAGGCATGGGCATATGAAGCACTTGAGTTTGATGAAACATTAGGAGATGTCTGCTGTCAGCTTTTGAAAAGACTTCTTCACTCTTAAGAAGACACACATAAAAGGGATGGTATCTTCTAGATGTGGTCATATCTGGCTATGACCCTTGGAACTGTTGCAACCATCTCACAAGTAGGAGGGGAGCATGCCTGAGGACAAATCCAAAATGCTGAAGATGGCAGAGCAGAAAGACAGAAAGAACATGGAATCTAAAGACTTAATTTAACCATAAAATTAGCCAGAACTGGAACTGCCCTATCCTTGGTTTGTGAGATACTAAGTATCCTTGTTTAGGTAGGTTAGATTCAGAATGTTCTGCTGCTTGTAGCTAAAAACATTCTAATTGATATAAGAAGTGACTCACATCTTCTCCTCATAGGTGGTGATTTTGTTGGAGTTATTAATGTTAGCATCCTTAAAAAATGACTCCAAAATCTCAGTGGTTTAACACAGTAAAGTCCATGGCTTGTTCATGATCAAATATTTGGCAGATGACCTTTTCTGTGTGGTTTGGGAGTTCTGACTTCTTCTATCTTATGTGTCCAGCATCCTTTGGTGTTTCCTTAAATTCATCAGTTGGATCCTCTGCATTCAACTCACTGACAAGTGAACTAAGAGGATATGGAAGATGGCAAAAGACATTTAGGGGCCAGATCTGCCCAGATGATTGGATCATCCTACATGTTTTCTAGGCAAGCTCAGTATTTACATTTATCTACATATAACAAGAACCCAAGTTCATCAGCACTAACAAATCTGGTTCATTTTTCTACACACACACACAAAAAAAAATCCAAAGAGGGCTGTGTGGCTCTAATACAAGTATACCACATGCCACTAAGGACCCAGGATCCTTCTGTCCTCCCGCTCTATCATCTTTAGCATGGCTCTTTCTTCTTTATGCTTCCAAAATGGTGTCACACTTCTAAGAATAAGTATATTATACTAAGTTCCAAACAGGAAGGAGAAGGAGAGGCTTAAGGCATGTTCCACCTATTTGTCTCTTTTTATTCAATAGTTTTCCTAGAAACCTTGTCCAGTAGACTTTGCCTCTATTTTTTTTTTTTTTTTTTTTTTTTTTTTTTAAACTTCTTTTTCTTCCAAGGGGGCC
>NW_006431925.1:500798-508865 GCF_000325575.1 Pteropus alecto | reverse complement strand
TTTTTTGTCTAGAACTTCATTTTCTAGCAAGGGAGACTGGTATTCTGGGTATTTAACTAAGTACATTGCCATACGGGACAAAAAGGAGGATGGACATAGGTAGGCAACAACGAGCGTCTAGGTGCCAGTCCTCCAGAACTTTAACTGAGACCTCTAGTGCACTGATTCTTTTCTCTGACTCTTTTAAGGACTTTACATTTAGAGTCCAACCAATTAAAATAAATACCTCCATTTTCTTCAAAGTCCATGTGTTGAAGGAGTTGAAGATTTCAGATTTGCTACCTCACACAAGTTATAACTCTAACTTCCTATTTGAGTCACGCAAGAATTTGACTTGAGATAGACTAACATAGGATGGATTCTCAAAGTCATTTATTTTCAACCAAGACTCTTTTTGCTGAATTCTAACTTTATTCGTGTTTCCCTGAATTAGGAATGTGATTCGATTGATTGTGTCTGTAACTCTGGTTAGCAAGAACAAGGATCGGCGGTTCTGATCTCCCTGAGCACTCACATATAAAATTGAAGAGAGGCCTTCGGAGCATGCAGTTGAAGGCACTACTTACAATGCAACTTGCCCAGGATAGAGGAGGGGCCAAGATCACTACTTTGCATTCATTAATGTGTTTTAGTTCACTTACCTAACACATACTTTAAAAAGTATTTTCTACTAATATCAATTGTGAGATTGATATTAGGTAATTCAGATGATACAAAGATATATTTATTAGGCACAAGCTCACCTTGAAAGATTTTGCAAGTTAATAAAGAGCATATGAGAAGTACCAAAATAACCACAATGCAAATTAGGTTGTGATAAGCTCAATTAGATTATGATAAATACAATGTACTAAAAAAATACAAAGGACAGAAAAATCACTTCCTCTGTAGCTGTTTAGAAAGGTGACTTTGGCATGCATCTGGGCCCTAAGCGTGGGTAGAATTTTGATAAGTAGACATAGGAAAAAGGAAGCTCAAATGGAGGGAAGATATAATGGCAGTATGTAACTTTAGCAAAGAAAAAAAAAGGTGGAGAACTCTATATTTAGAAAATCTAGGAGATACTTAGAAAATAAAGTTGTCAACATAGGTTGAGACCAAGTTATGAGATCATAGAAGCTTTCATCTTAGATGACTTGAATATAGCCACCTGTCCTGGGTTATAAAATTGGCATATAGATTTTTAAATAAGTTAAACTCAAAGGAGCGTAGAAAGAATTTGCAATTATAAATTTTCCAAAGTGAATGTTCTAAAAAAATGAGAGAGCAGGGGTTGGGCGTCAGAAAGAAGTCTATCTAAAGTTTAGTCAAGCTGAGGCGAATGTAAGGCTCTCTTGATCACCTGCTAAAGATCATTAGTTATGGCATATATGGAAAAATAAACAAGGATCTATGGGCCATGGTTGTTTCATGAAATATGGAATGAAATCATGACATTGAGCTAAAACACAGTTACCAAATTCAATACCTTTTTTAATATTCATATTTAGAGAGTTGAACGTTTTAAATTAAATGTATAACAGTTTTTTTGTGACAATGGATTTATTTTTTAAATTGAAAAGCATATCTGTTCTCAAATTTTTAAAATCGATGCATGTTTTTAACTGCATGCCAACCAGCCTGCCATGCTGCGAGTACAAAGATAGCACCAAAAGCAAAATCTTGCTTCATTCCACTTTTTCTAAAACCAAGAATTTTCTATTTACTTGGCACTGATGCCAGAATGGTTGTATCTTGCTGTCACTCATCTTTAAGAAATTAATAGTATTAGTATAACAAGTGCTGCTCTCCTTCCAATGTAATCCTAAGTGACTAATGTTATTAATGTGAAGATGAAAAGTTGAAGATTATTTTTATAATTGCCACCTACTCTAATGGAAATATACAGTGAACCACTTTTTTCAAGAGTCAATGAAAATATCACCTCAAACATATAATTTGATTCATAAAGCACACTGAAAGTTTGCCCTTGCTCAAAGGGAAAGAAAAAAATTTTAAGGAAGAATATGTAGAGGAGGGGATATAAATAGGTTCTCAAACAAAATATTGGTTGGCAATAGGTGACGGGAAAGGACACTTCCTCCTACATTACAGGAAAATCAGGGCATCTGAAAGTGATAGTCCAGACATCAGAGAACTGACAGGCCCAAGCTCTAGGACATTTTTCAGTCTTCCATCATTGCCCCCAAATAATATAGGAAGTAATGAATCTGAAAGGAATTTGAAGTTCAAAAAAGGAATCAAAGAGAAATAGTTCAGAAGCTATAGCCTGAGGAGGGAAAAAACACTGTAAGGTGTTAGAAAGTCCCCAGTATTCATCACATTTTCTCCTTCAAATCCTTCAATTACTGCTCATAATTAAACAACAATTTCTTAGCATTCTGAACTCAATCTACCTTAACTAAACAAAACAGGCCACTTTTACTCTCTAAATCTTCACTTCCTCCATTCCTCATTTTTGGTATTATTGTTCCCTCTCTAAAATTGCTTTTTTCTGCATTTCATAATGTCAAAATCCTTCTGATCACTCAAGGTACAAATTAAATGTTGGGCTATGAAACTTACCTTCATTCCATAGGTTAAAAGTAACCTCTGAACTTCCAAAACAGTAAAAACCTTTATGATGATACATAGCACATTGTCTCTTATATTACAACTTATTAAAAATCTAGGATAGAGAACCTGGTCTTCAAGATAGACAGAATTTCAGTCATTCTATTTGCATGAACACCTGCTATGCCTCCTGGTGGATATGTAATCAAGACTTTAATAATGACAGATGCAAAGATTGATGATCTTGAACAAAGAGGAAAAATAAAGATTAGCCCTCTCCACCTCCACTCTTTGGAAAATTGCCCAAGTGAGAAGAGTGTGCACTATGAGACAGAAAAGTTAAGGTATTGAGCTGCCTAACTCTAAGACCCAATGGTTTGGCTATCCACACCTCTTATATTTAATTGAAAATTGAATATACAAGCCTATCAGTTTACAACTTTAAGGGAAGATGTGGAAATGCTAACAGCCTCTCAACATCAGTGAGAAGCAGCAGTAATGTCTGTAACAGAAAATGAAATGAAACAAACTGCAAAGGCAGCTACCACAAAAATATGGATTGAGGTTACCAAGGGGGAGATAGATGATGTTTTTCTCAGCAAAGGCAACTAGATTTCAACACCTGTTTCTATTAATAGCCATCATATATTTAGGCAAATGATACCAATAAATGCAGAGAAGGTAGGCCGGCTTCTTTTGCAACTCTGAATATTGCTAGTTAGACATGAAGCTGAAAAAGAATGAAGACTAAAAAGAAAATGGTCATCACCTAATGTTTCTCTACCTCTTTTACATACAGAACCAATTATTTTATTATTTATAAAAACTGCACAGGCTGAACTATCAAAATGAAATGGAATTGCCAGATCTTAACCCAATGATTATTGTATTGTTTTGAAACCTCAGTTCTACTTCATTAGAGACTCTGCTCACCAGAGAGAGTGAGTGTGGCATAACTGAGCTATTAATCTATAACTTTTAGTCTGATCCCACTCTACCTTTCTGCAGTGACCCAAAAATTGCCTATATCCTCTACAATCAAGCACTTTTAAGTTAGGCCTGCTTGGTGCATGGAAAGAGTCTCATTGGAGCAGGAGCGTTAGAGGATGGACATCAGCCTATAGAGCACAGATGTTTGAAAAAAAAAAAAAAGACATAAACTTGGCATTTTGCAGCATACTACCTGGCAACAACCCTGTGAGTTCTCTCCAAACAATAAAAGTTGAGCACATTTGTCTCACTCTCTAATCATAGTCATCAGTCAAGCCTACATTAGCTCACAGAGTTATGACATATTAAATAACATTATAACTGCCAAATTATTAAGACTAGTCATTGCCATGTCCCAGTTGATCAAAGCATTGCTTGGGTGCTGGCTTAACATGACAATTGGTTGCAACCGAATTCTCTTAGGGAAATCTCATGCAGCAGGGATATGTAGAAGATTCGGTATGTCATTATATTTAATGAAACTAATTGTCAAATATGAAATTGCTCCAAGAATTATATTCAGATATATTGCTTCCATTTGTGTCATTCACCTGCTCCAAAACCAGCTCAAAAATAAATTATCAAACCCCAAATTTTTATTCATAGGACATATGTTTCAATAGCAACTAATGGAAACTTTAAGCAAAGAGCTGTTAAAATTAGTGTTTCTGAATTATGAATTACTTTTGTTAAAATGAAAAAAATGGGAAATGTTAGTTGTGTTTACATATTGCCATAAAATTAAGTAAAAGTTGTACATATTCAGTACCTTATAATCATAAAATTGATTCTATCTACTTCTATTTATTAAAAGGAAAAAATTGAAATATTTCTTTTAACAGTTACAGGGGTTGTTGACTTGTAACCTTAAGAATATGAATGTTTATTATCAGAAACAGTTTTCATTAGAAAAATTTAATTGTTTTTGTTTAAAAAATGTTTGTCATAGTAAGCTAATTTTTCTCACCAACCTTGAGATAATTAGCTCACTACCTATGATTTCACTGATCTATTTCTAATTTACTTAATCAATGTGAAAGACTAGAAAGACACTATTAAGATTAAAAATACATGTAAAGGAGATGGACTTCCAGAGTGGTAGTGTGAGGAGTGTGGATGCTCTCTCCAGTGATACCACCATTCAGCTGCTAAAAATGTAACCTCTAGAAATTGTCCAAAGGGCACACAACAAATGGAAAACATCTATTCAAGAAAATATACTAAATCTCAGTAAGAACATCAAGAGCCTGAGGTATTTAAGCTAAGACTTGCTTGCATCTCTGCCACCTCCTCCATACCCCAGTCCCCAGATCAGTATGACAGAAGCTCTACTGCAGGTATGAATAGCCAAGAAAACCAGGATTATTCTCTACCTGGTGTTACTGCCAGTCAAGGATGAATAAAACTAACATATATATATAGAACACTCACCCAATAAAAGCAGAATACATATTCTTCTCTCGTGCATATGGAACATTCTCTAGGAGAGCCCATATGCTAGGCCATAAACAAGCCTCAATAAATTTAAAGGACTGAAATTATACAAAGCATTATCCTTTGACTACAATGAAATGAAGTTAGAACTCATTAACAGAAAGAAATTTAGAAAATGTACAAATATATGGAAATGAAACAACACACTGTGAAATAGCCAATGGGTCAAAAAAGAGATCATAAGAGAAATTAGAAAATACTTTGAGATGAATAAAAATAAAAACACAACATACCAAAACTTGTTGGATGCAGCTAAAGCAATGTTTAGAAAGAACTTTATAGCTACCGATGCCTGTATTAAAACAGAAACGAGATTTCAAATTAATAACCTGACCAGATACCTTAAAAAACTAAGCTGAAAGCGAAATGAGGGAAGAAAATAATAAAGATAATAAGTAATTAGTACCAAAATTAGCTCAAGAAGAAATAGTAATCTGAATAGACAGATAACAACTATTGAAGAGATTAAAATTGTAATTTTAAATTCACCTACAAAGATAATACCAGGCTAGATGACTTCAATGGTGAATTCTACCAGATGTTTAAAGAAGAATTAGCATGAATTCTTCCAAAAATAGAAGGAAATACTTTCCAACTCATTCTATGAGGCCAGTGTTATTGTGATACCAAAACCAGACAAAGACATCACAAGAAAAGAAACTACAGACCAATATCTCTTATGAATATAGTTACAGAAACCTTCAACAAAACTATCAAACTGAATTCAGCAATATATAAAAAGATTTATATAACATAACCAAGTAGCATTTATCCAAAGAATGCAAGTTTGTTTTAACACATGAAAATTAATCAATGTGATACATCATTATTAATAGGATAAAGGACAAAACTATATGGTCATCGCAATAGAGAAAAAGCATTTGACAAAATCCAATACCCTTTCACAACAAAACAAACAAACAGCAACAGAAAACACTAAACAAACTAGAAATAGAAAGGAACTTCCTCATAAAGGATATTGGCAAAACCCTACAGCTAACATGGTACTTATGGTGAAAGATTGGATGATTTCCCCCGAAGGTCAGGAACAAGATAAAGAAGTCTGTTCTTGCCAACACAGGCCATGCATCTCTGTGCCAACACAACATTGCTCATGCTGCTCCTCCTGTAGGGAATTCTCTCTTTGGCCAGTCATCCTCCAAGTGCTATCTCCTCTTCATAACTTCCACTGACCTCTTGGACCAAATGAATTTCTTTGCCCTCCAAATTAATGACACATAGCGACAATGCCAATTATCTATATGCTGCCTTGCTATATCATTTGATTTGCTTGGCATCATAATTTAATTCATTTATTGCCAATATATCTTCAGGATGTATTTCCTATCACTCTGTCTAGATTATAAATTCCTTACAAGCATGGCTTCTTTTTGTTTGTTTGTTTGTTTGTTTTTTACTATGTCTCTATATATGTTCTAGAGAAGTAAAATAGAAAGAGAAGTTTCCAAGTAAATATTTTTGAACAAAATTACTTCCAAAGCCATCTATCCAAGGGAGAGACCAAGGAGAACTCTGCTATAGCTCTGCTCATCTGCCATAGCATAGAAGCATAATGTGTGAAGTTACCAACCTCCCCAAACTCAGGAATCTTTTCTAAATACATCCAGGCTCTTGGAAATATACTCATTTCTCTCTTAGGAAGAGGAGAGATGTACAGACACTCTGTCTCTGATGAGAACACCATATAGAGAAGTCATAAGATAGTGTAGATTCCGATTCTCTGATGCAAAGGGAGAACATGCTGCAATAACAGCATGAAATTACAGACTTGTCAATATAGCCTTGTTCTGCTATCACAAGCCCGTGTTGTCTGTGGAGCTCTACTTCTTACGAAATCAGTTTATCTGATGAACACAACAGAGGTATCAGTGAGAAGCACTGGAGAACCACTGGACTTTCTGTTCAGCACCCATTTGTGCAATGTGAAATCTCCAAGACGAAAGTTATCACGACCTATCCTTTCAGCTGCTGGTGGAGTCAGCCATGAGCACTTACAAACTGCTGCTGAAGAAAATCATGATCACCACGTGTGTTTCCCTACTTGTGAAACTAATTTGAAAATAAGGACATTCAAAGAAATTTGGTGAGGTTTACTCACATGTCAGATTAGTCCCTCTGAAGGAAAAAAGAATGTTCAACCTCAGATAAAGATTATGTGTTGAAACTAGAAGAGGAAAAGAATCAGTCATCCTCAAGAGAGGAGCAGAGTGGTCTTAGGCTACACCTGTTCCTTGGAAAAGGCCAGTAAGCCATGGCCATGAGGTTCTCCAAGGCCACCTGGGAGGTTAAAGTGCATACAATTGGTCAACATGAATTGCCATGTTTTTCCAGGACACTGCCAACTCCCTACTGGGTGTCCTATAAATGAAGAATGGTTTCCAGAGTGACCTGCAAATTCATGCGGCAAGAACTTGAATGGAAAGGAAAGGCTTTCCGACAAACAGAGGTTCGTGGACATGGACAGTGGATTAGTGGTTGGTTACCAGAGGGAAGTGGGGGAAAGGTGATGCAGATAGGAGTAAAGGCGATCAAATATTCGGTGATGGAAGGAAATTTAACTTTGGGTGATGAACACACAAAGCAATATACATATGACATATTTTTGAATTGTATACTTGAAACCAATTTGATTTTATTAACCAATGTTACCCCAATAATTTTTTTAAAAAAAGAAAGGAAAAGTTTTCCTGGAGAGATGTACAGACACTCTGTCTCTGATGAGTGAACAATCAGGAGAGTTTTTCAGTGTGAAGAGGAGATTTGAGTCCATTTCTCTAGCAAACACTATATATTGACCAACACAATCTCTATTATCATTTTACTTTGCCCATCTCCCCCATAGAGGCTAAAGGAACTAAACACTGCACTCTTACACTATTCTGGCCAATGAAGTGCAACAGAAACTATACTGGAAACTAGAAAAGGTTTTCTTTCTTAACAAAAGAATCCACCATGGCTGGTGTCACCCCATTATCCCTCCTTCATTAAAAGAGAGTGTTACTACAAGGA
>NW_006431925.1:470648-500769 GCF_000325575.1 Pteropus alecto | reverse complement strand
TGACATCACTGAACCACTGAACCAACCCCAGCAGCCACCTGATGCTAGAATTCCCATTAAGAGAAGAAAATAAACATCTTTTTATTAAGCCACAGTTGGTCAGGATTTCTATTTCTTGCAGCTGAAGGCATTCATAACTAAATCTACTGCTATACCAGGACAGGTAAAAGATAGTGATTACAATTTTGATGAAACACTGAGGCTTCATACAAAAGAATGTGGAAAGTCATTGCGGAATCCATGCCACAGATTTTTTTTGTTTCCCACACATACCATTCTGTTAGGTGCCATATTAGAAGTCACTTGGACTAGGGCTACCCACAACCTTACTTGTTACTATGCACAACCCTGGTGTATCCATTCTGATGAATGCTTAGAGTCTTCCACTAAACCTCCCTGTTTGTCTATTAGACACTCAGCTTGTGGTTCAAAGCCTTCGATAATGGTTAAAAATAATTTTCAATGCAGTCAACAAACTGAACAAAGTTGAAGCCTGCACCAGAAAGCAGTAACTGTCTTATTCCCATAAACAGGGTAAATTCAAACCCTGATAAAAGTAGATATCAAAGTGTGGTTCCCAGAGTAACTATGCCAGCCTCATCTGGGAACTCGTTAGAAATGCAAATTCTAAGGTCCCTGAAGACAAACTGGATCACACTAAAAGTTGAAGAATTTCTGTCCTGCTGTGCAAGGGGCATGTCAGGTGATGTGCAGTCTCTTTCCTCCTATTCACATTTTTTCCTTTTCATCTTACTTTCTTCCAATCTCCATGTTTCTTTTCTTTCTCTTCTGCTAATGTCAAAAATCTTCAGATAATATCCAAATCTATTATTTGGTCACATTAATTACCACGATGATAATTAATGCTCCCTCACTAAGGCTCATGGGAGATTTTCCACTTAAGGATTAAAAACGCATAACCCAAAATCCATCCTCCAAATATTTAACTACAGACTGTCAAACCCAGGTGGGAAGCCAAATGAAAAGTCCCAGTCCATGTCTGTCACCACCCCTAATAAAGATATTGAATCTCTTTCTTCATTTAACCCATCCTAAGTCCTGGACTTTTCCTCTCATTTTACCATTCCTTTCCTGTCTTAGTCTACTCAGGCTGCTATAGCAAAAATATCATATACTGGATGGCTTACTACAGACTGTCAAACCCAGGTGGGAAGCCAAATGAAAAGTCCCAGTCCATGTCTGTCACCACTCCCAATAAAGATATTGAATCTCTTTCTTCATTTAACCCATCCTAAGTCCTGGACTTTTCCTCTCATTTTACCATTCCTTCCCTGTCTTAGTCTACTCAGGCTGCTATAGCAAAAAGATCATATACTGGATGGCTTAAACAAAAAAAAAAATTATTTCTCACAGTTCTGGAGGCTGACAGATTCAGTGTCTGGTGCAGGCCAGCTTCGTGGTTCATAGATGGCCATCTTCTCCCCGTTTCTTCACATGATGAAAGGGACAAGAGAGCTCTCCAGAGTCTCTTTTATAAAGGCACTGATCCCATTAATGAGGACTCCACTCTCATTATCTAATCACCTCGAAATGGCTCCACTTCCTAATACCATTACCTTGTAGGTTAGGATTTCAACATATGAATTTTGGGGGATACAAACTTTCAGTCCATACTATTTCCCCTCTTTCTCTTCACCTGTCAATCAGCCCTCACTTCATCTTCAAAGTAGCTTTTTACCATCAACCTTACCTCATTTCAATCTCGAATTATCTTTGCTTCTGCCTAAACCTCACATTGCCTATTTTCATTTCTTTCAGGTAGAAGAGTGAAGGTCAATGAGCTGCAGGTATATATCTAAGCAATTCAGTCTAATTATCTTGTGCTAAAGACAAGGTATTATTGTTCCATCCGTTTTTAATTGGCTGTCACTGCAGTGATAGAATGTCCTGTTTGAAGAAGTGAGCTCAGTGTGAACCACCCCCCACACACACTCCTAGTCCCCTTTTACAAACCTCTAATTTATGTAAATGTTCACAAGCTTGTGTTTATATGCTCCCCACTGTGCATCCCTTAGTAGATTTTTCAAACAGATATCCCTCATGCATTTTCCTTATCTTTTAAAGACTTAGAGTGTCATCTAACACTGTGCCTCCACCTAAAGACACAAAAGGGCATGGAGGACAAACCAAAGCCAAGATACCCCTTATTCTGGTTGTATATAGAGTTCTCCCCAGTTATAACCAAGTGCCCTCATTTAAGTACCTAAAAAACAATTTTTAAAAGTGCTGTAGGACACACATCTCCACAGGTGGTAGCTGTTTGAAGAAACATCAAAGTGTATCATGGAAGAAATGCCTACATTAGTTCGTATGTACCATTTTATGAAAACTACACTTTGCTAACCTTTATATTCTCTTTTTTCCTTTGGTCCTCATATTTCTCTATTTCTATTTTATTATGCTCTTTGAAACCACTACCAATCCTTTTTGGGGGAAAAAAAAACATAAAATCAATGATTTACTCTTAAAAACAGTTGCAATAGTATATCTATTACTTTTAGGAATAATTAAGTTATAATAATATAATTATGTAATATATATAGTGATTTTAGCTTTTCTAAACATTTCATAAATATTTTTTGAAAGATCCTTATGGTAAATTCAGGAGAAATTTTTTTCTTTTAATGCATGAAGAATTAAAATCTAGAGACATAATGCTCCCAAGGTCATGCATGCAGTTACTATTAACGATAACAAACAAAAACAACAGCAGCACCAGCAGCTTATTACATTTGCTCATTGCTAAATAGAACTTAAACTCAGGTCCCCTGACTCCAAATCCCACACCGTTTTCTCTATACATAACCTACCTCTCTACTATCCGCAAGAGAAAGTGACTACGTTACTGGATTACCAGGAAGGAGAAATCATTAAAGCCTGAGCCTATGATACACATCATTAGTCACTAGCATGTGACAGAATATTCACTTCGTTGCTCAATTCTGTGTTAAGGAAGTGTGCACAAGAGAGAGGTGGGACAAAATACTGGAAAATCAAGGGTCTTGGATCCACTTGGTGGCAGAACCAAGATTAATTACTACTCTTATCATGCACTGGGAATGCCCAATTACTCCCATTTAAACCCATTTCTCTGTCTCCCACTCCAACATATGAACTTGGACTAGGTCATTGAGCTCTGTGAATCTTTGTAAAAATAATATTACTGGACTAGGTGATCTCTAAGGCCCCTGTATTCTAGTAGTTTCTGCTTCTATGAATGAGAGGTAGGCAAATTCTTTTACTAGTTCTTGAAAAGTAACAATTGAAAGAAAAAGCAATGCTCAGTGATCATCAGGTTGGGTCTGACCAACCATATCTTCATGATTCTAACACTATAGTGTACAGCAGAATCACCTACAGGGAATATTGCTTAGTCCTCATATCCAGAACTTCTGATCTGTGGACCACACTTTGGCAAACGCTTATCTTCTCCTTTAAATAGTGGTTCACCTGAGTAGTTGGAGCCATTAGTCATCTTAGTTCTAGAAGAAAATATTAATTGCTTTAAGACCTTTTAATATTTGTTTCCAATGAAGTAAACAAATTTTCTATTTCTAACAATGACCTTAATGAAAAATATACTGAATCATAAACCATCTGAAGAGAATAAATGAACCACTAAAAGAATAGAAAGAGAGAAATTAGAATATTACATACTATAAATGCCATCCTACAGGTGCTCCTTAAGGATCATTGACCCCCAGATGTTTGTGGTTTATCATTCTCTCCAGTTAGTAGAGAAATTCTTTTTCTTTTCTTGTTCACTTCTTCAAAGCTTATCTCACAGTGGAGCTGTTTTGAGCACAGACAACAGTCATTTTTCCTTCCTAGAGCTCATGAGCACTTAACAGTAAGGTTTACCCTCCTTGAGCACCTAGAGAACATTGGGTGGGGGGACTCTTATTGCACAGGTGGCCCCTCAGAGTCCTAGCCAGATTACTCCTCCTTTCCATATTGTGCTCATGAGCCATTGTTTGATTTATCATTATCTTGGCTCGGTTTCCATTTTCTTCCTCTTCTCATGGCTTCCTTTGATCCTTACGGGTATCCAAAGTGCCCCAAAGTATGAACTTCACAGTAATGTCCCCAATTTGATATATCAAGACTGATTCTAGTATTTTCTGGGCAAGAGGCAAGTTCAGCTTAAAAACAAAAAGTACAATCTGTTTTCTATACGAAGAGATAATGTTGTCTGAAAGCCTCGGGATAATAGTTAAACCCATTGAAAATCAATAAAAAGCCCTTTAAAGGCCACCATTCTCTTTCATGACATTTTTCTTAATGCTAGATTTCCCATACTACCAGCCAGTCAGGTAATAGGATTGATTTTTATATAACTCTGGTTCAGGAACACGCAACCATTAGAGAAGGTGGAGGGGCTGAGGAGAAAAGAGAAAATGGATTTCTATGCCTTCTCCCTTGCACAGCCTCACAATTCTTTTGCAGGAAATAACTTTCACACATGTAGCATTAGGGAGCAGCATTTTTTCAGCCATTACGTTTAAGTGCTAAAATCCCCACTTGGATATCCCACAAACTTACCAGATTCTTAACTCTACCACTAATTTACACTAAAGAGTGCCCTCACTTAACCTCTTCCTAGGTATAAAATAAAGAGAAAGATACCTGTGCATCATAAGTCATCACCATGCTCCAGGCATATCTACTGGTGATTTAATATAATAAAGTAGGTAAGTGCTTCAATAATTATAGAGAATTTTTTAATGAGAATTATCACCTCGAAGGAATTTATGAAATCATTAAAAATTTCTCCCCCAAAAACAGATTTCAATCCTATGCAGGGATAGATATAATAAAGTATTCTCCCCAGTCAAGCAGAAAAAAGGGAAGGACAAGTTGCTCACCTTCCATCTGAGAGACTGGCCCTAGGTCAAATTCATTGAATGTGAATCCAGATATTGCACTTGCACAGCTGACCATGAATTTTTACAATAGACTTGCTTTTCTGCTTCTACACAATTTCCACCCTCGACAGGGGATGACTCTGACCTTCAACTCGATCTCCCAGATCACGTCTTTATAAAGCTTGCCCTGACATCTGACAGCTGACATCATCTGGCCTTACCACTTCTTTCTCATGAATAAGCAGTCAAAGTTTATTGTATTCTGACTTTCATACCCATGGGTTGTGATGAAAACATTCGTTTGAACAAACAAGGAAGCCCCAGAAACATTTTTAGGAAGGCAAGAGTCTGTAAGCTCTGGGAAATGATGATTGCATACCAACCAAACTCAAAACTAATGTGAGTTATTCTAAGAATAGAACCCAGTAACCAGGAATAGCTCAACTGTTCCTCCCAAAAGTAGCTATGGAAAATGTCTGAAAACAAGAGTTATTGAAAAATAAATATTTGGGTGATTACTCACCACCACTACTCCATGCGGTGCCTGGATTTCAACTTTACATTTCAGTCAGATGAAAGCTTCTTGAACTAGTATTTGAGTTCTGCATCTTCTTTTTAGGAGAATTATGTGGACAATCCTCAACTTACAAAGAAATTGCCACTTCTTCCCCTGTCTGCCCTTCCTTCTCCCTGCTCCTCATTGCTGAAGCTCGTCTCACTAGCAGACTTTCTCAGTTGCCTGAATCCGACGGCTGTTGCTAGGGGAGGATGGTGAAGTCTGTTGTGCTCTTGGGTTCAAAAGTGAGGAAGGGGATTTAAGAAGTTTTAAGAGCTATGTATATCAATTTTAAATGTTCACTTTCAATTAAACCAAAACCTAGTAACAAAAGATAGCTGTTACTCTCTTAATATGAAGTACAGAGATAAGTGGCCTTAAGGTTGAGCCAATAACTCAGTTATTTCCTCAAGGATCCAGGTTTTATCATTAGATTTTGCCAGTACTTTGAGGTGCTTGTCTCAAATAGTTCCTCATCACTAAATCCAACCAGCGTCCTGGATCAAGTTCATGTAGTGTGACTGTCTTAACAGGGTGACCTCTTCTTTAGTCCATACTCTGACGGAGCAAAAGGTGGTCATTGATATCAGATTCTTAAGGCCCTTGACACTTAGGTGTGAATAGCAATGAACTTCCAATTATTTGTAGTATTCTAAAGAGGTGAGTTATGACCTAAAAGTAAGAATGAAGAAAGGAATAGAGTAGAAATAAGAGGCTAAATTAGAGTTGATTAGATTAACTCAAAGATCCTATCTAGCTCTAACTTTCTATTAAATGTAATGGGGGAAAAGTGTATTAAAGGCCAATCCCATGTAATATGCTACTTGAGATATGAAAAAGGGTAAGACAATCTAGAAGAGGAACTAGTGCAAGTATACAAATTACTTTAGTACAAGACATAAGAGGAGAGGTGCCAAAGAGGCTTCTGAGGACAGAGCAAGCAGAGCTGGCTGTGGAAATCAAAAGGGCTTCTGCAGGAGGTGGCGTCTGGGATGGACTTCATGGTGTTGGTACAATAGAAATGTGAGCTGAAGCAGGAGGGGCATTATGGAGACCCTTAGATGTCAGACTATGAAAGTTATATTTAATGAAAGCCAAAAAAGAAGTCATTAAAATTTTCTGATGATAAGAGACATAATGAACTATCTGCCAAAGAGCAATAAATCTGGAAATGTCATAAACCATGGACTGGGGGGAAACCAAGCTCTAGAAGTCTGGTTAGAATGACACTGCAACAATGCAGAGAGGAGAGTGAGGACTGGAGCTGATGTTCTGACAGTGAGACCAGACCATGAGGAGACAGACTCTTCAGGCCATGGCAGCTAAAGGAGTGTGTAGGAAAGAAAGGGGGAATTCAAGACTGTGACCTCGGCGATCACGGCTGAGCCAGCCGTGCCATTTGTGGGACCAGCAGGATCAGGAGGGACATGATCGTAGGGAGCTGAAGAGAAACATGGAGAGAATCTTTTCTTTTAAACGTGTTGACTTTTGTTATGTTTCCTGGCATACAGATAAGTAAATTAAGCGGGTTTGGAAATGTGAACCTGGAGTTTGGGAGAAAGGTAGTCAAGGGTGGGGAGGGGCATCTATATACAGAGGGTAGTTGAAGTCTAATGAATGGATGAAGTAACTGGGGAGACAATACAGAAAAAGAAAAGAGAAGGAAAGATGGGAATGGAGTGGAATGGGGGAAAGGGGTAAAGGGGGAAAAAGGGAAAAAGGGGAAAAGGAAAAGGAAATGAAAAAGGAAGAGAGTACTAAGCATCGAAACCTAGAGCGTGCCCACACTTAGAAGGAAGATTATATTCTCCACACATTTATCACACTATAGAAGTGCTTGAGGGCAGACTGTGTCCCCAGTGTCTCCCACAGTGCAAACAGATATTTAATAAATACCATCGAATAAATAGGTGAAGCTAAAAAAGAAAAAAAGTTTTAAAGAGAGAGAGAGACTCAAAAGAAACTGAGTAATGCAGTCTCTGAAAGCAACAGAGAAAAGAATTTGAAGGATAAAGCTGTTACCACTTCCTACATCAAAAAGAATGAGAACTGAGAGAAATCCGGTTTCGGCAATTGGAAATTCATTTAGGATTGCTGAGAACAAGTTCAGTAGACTTCAATAGAATGGTCAGGGTAAAGACCATGTTGCAATGGCTTAACTGGGACCCAGTAGTTTAAAGGGGAAAAAAAGGATAGATAAGTGATAGATTCTAGTCTTTAAAGAACTTCAGTTTTAGTAATGAGAGAAGATAGAGTTTGACAGAGTCACAGAAACAAGGAAAATGTTTGCTTAAAGCAAAATTTCCTAAGAGGTGTTTACAGATGTTAATAAAAATTACAGAAGAAAACAAAAGGGAAAAGATGAGTTTGATGACAAAATAATGTTGGGATATATTGAGTTAGCAATGTTAAACAGGTTTTTTTTTTTCTATATTGCTGAACATCTCAGAAACTTTAGCAAACTGCGAGGTCTAAATATTCGAAGAGAGATAACAGTATATAGGATGACTCAAACTTATTTGAGAAAATGATTCTTTTTCCCACTTAGTATTTCCCAAAACTAGTGTCAGGTAGATAGATTTTGGGAAAACGAGGAGAGAGGAGACAATCTTATAAGCCAAGGAGAAACAGGAAGTTAAAAAGGGAGAAATTAAGGAAACATTAGGTAAAGGGATATTGGATGAGAGAAGGTCCCAGAAAGTGTAAGAAATAATGTGATAAGACTGAACAGGCGGAGGAGGAAGGGTGCCCTTTCCTCAGCTGTCAGAGACATGAGGAGAGAGGGAGAGCAAAAGATGTCGCCAAGTTTACGAGGAGAAAAGGAAATTGAGACTGTTCATAGCAGAAGGCTTTATTCTTTTCAGAAAAGAAAAAGGAAAGAGAAGAGAAGAGAAGCGAAGAGAAGAGAAAAAAGAAAGGAAAAGAAAAAAGAAAGGAGTCCATAAAGGACAAATTGTGGGGTTGACAAAGGAGAAGAGAAACTTTCCCACTGGGGCCTGGGAGGGGCACCAGGAACAAAGGAAACATGAAGAGAGGGAGATGGGGCAATATTAGTTTCAAATATGTGTTTTATTAACTGTCAAAATTATAATTACACATCAATTTTGGCCAAAAGTTTCACTGTAATAAAATTTATCCCATAAGATATATGTCTGTAGTTATACATACAAGGTTGTTCATTACAGCATTGTTCATAGTAGCAGGAAAATTTTAAAAACACCTATATGCAAATTATTTGAGGGGAGTTAATAAATTAGGACACATCTTTACATCAAAATGATAGATAAGCAGACAATAAAAATGTACTGACTTGGATAGATGTCTAAGATATTTTATTAAGTGGCTACATCAGCTTATTGACTTATATATATATGATATGAACCCACATGAAAAAAGTGTGTGTGTGTGTGTGTGTGTATGTGTACAAAATATCTAATGGTTGCATGTCAAAATAGATACCTGTAGGCTATATGTTTGGGAGAACCCGGGCCGGTACAGAAAGGAGAATTTTTACTTTTTGCTTACTATCCTTCTGTTTGGATATTTCACAGTGAGTATACAGTACATGTATATCTTTCACAGTTTGTTCCTTCCTGGGACTACTCTCCAGAAACCCCTTCTCCCCCGCAGCACAACATTGGCCCCACCTCCCAAGAATCAGGCTGGAACTCTCTTGCTGTGGGACCAGGCACTTCTAGATCCAAGAGTCTCATGAGTGATAGAGTCTGCTTAGATTTGCTGACAATTCACTTTGTGCCTTTGGAAAAGTCACCCATTCTTTCTGGGTCTCTGATCTTTAATAGATTACCTCAAAAGTCTCATCCAGTTCTACGTTTGATTCCAATTCTATAGCAAATACACTAGAAAGGGCAATACTGGGATGATAGCAAAGCATTAATTTCGGAGGGAAAATCAGTTTTGGTTTCTAACAAATAATATAAAATAGATTCCTGGAACATATGTTTATAAGTCAAACCAGATCATGCATGACTATAAACAAGTAAAAATGCAGATTTAAAAATCATTTTCATAGAAACAATTTTGCCTGAATTTCCATATTATTATTATTTCTGCTCTGAACTCATAATTTCTCTCTCATTTTTATTTTATTTATTTCCAAGAGGAATTCTTCATTTTATACTCGTAAGAAAGTCCAAGCAAAACGTTCTGCTACACTTAGCATGCAGATGTTTCTTGTAACCACTAGGGGTCAGACTACTACATTAATACAAACCAGTCTCTACTTGAAAGTGCCAACTTATTTTCCTGCATAAGAACAAAAGACTGGTCATGTAAATTAAACATTACATAAAGAAGATAATGAGGAAGAATGCATTTGACAGGAGAGATTCAGAAAGTTGAGACTATCATAGATAATAAATATTACATAATAAAAAGTTTCATCTTTAATTAAAATTTCAATTATTCACTTGCTCATTCTGGTTGGCAAGATATTACTCCAATCTAAGAGGATTCAGATTAGAGAATTAATCATTGAACTAGGAAAATGCTAAGAGAGCAGAAACAACTAAAATTATGAAACTGTCAGCAAAAAAGAAGAAATCCTCATTTTTAAAGGATGGACTGCATAAGTAGCAGAGGATTGAGATGGATGGCAGAAACATTTTTCCAATAGATTTCAGCCATACTAATAATAGGTTTGAATCACCTTACAGCAATGAAAGCAGTCAGGAATACGGGTGGAGGGTAGCCTATAAAGGCAAGTGTCCCAGCTCTGCTACAAACTGGCCCCGTGACCTTGAAAGAGCAACTTACCTTCTTTTGGTCTCACTTAATACATCTTCAGAATGAAAAAATAAGATTACATGATTATAAGCCCTGAAATTAAACAGATTTATTTGGAATTATATTTATTTATATAGAAGATGAGAAAGTAAGGGGAAAAAACATGACAAAGATTTAAAATGGAAGGCGTTAACTGTCAAGATACGTTATTGTAAACTTCCATCATCTAAAAAACAGTGGAAAAAACTGAGATCATAGATCATTTCCATTGTCAGACAGAGTTAAAGTAGTAAACAAAAAGTCAAACTTTGTCTACGGCCATGCCACTCTGAAAAGCCCGTTCCTGTCTGATCTCGGAGGCTAAGCAGGGTTGGGCCTAGTTAGTACTTGAATGGGAGACCACCTAGGAAGACCAGGTGCTGTAGGCTTAAAAAGTAAGGGGTTGTAAGCTAACACGATCCTTGAAATCTGTGAAGTCAACCAAGGGTTGCCTTGCCTAAAAAAAAAAAGTCAAATACCTTAAGAGTATATGTGAAAATATATGCAGATTTTCTCTGGCCTGATAAATAAGAAATTAAGAAGTGGTTGGTTACCTGTTGGGGTGGGGAATGATTGTATGGATATGAGTAGGTGGGCATAAGAATATATTGTGTATTTCTTTATATATTGTTTTGATATTTTTACTCATGTGAATGTATTACATCTTAAATATTTTTAAAAATAACTTAAGAACTTCATAGATGGGACAGAAATGTTTGTCAATACAAAAACAAACACAACTGATACTGAAAATTCCCCATGATCAGAAGGGGAATTAGGAATGACATAGGGATACCTAATATAAGTTGGTAATAAAGGGGTGATATCACTTTTTAAAAGGGTTACATCGAATTACCTCAATCAAATTGACTATGTCAAATGGTTGTATTCAAAGATTCTATCCGGCAGTTTTATCCCCTGGGCCCCAAACCCCGACTGAACTGCTTGTCTTTCTCTCTCTCTCCAGAAAGTCATTAAATTAGAATAAGTACCATATATCCCCCTACTTTCTTCACACACACACACACACACACACACACACACACACGCACGCACGCACACACACACGCATACATGCACGAACATTTTCTGAGTGAAGCCTTAATGGATATTTATGAAAATAAACAGAGAGAGGATCACAAGAAAATCAGTTCTGCAAATAGCTAAATCCTAAATCCCAGACTTCTTAAAATACAGGTTTAATGCAATTCCTATCGAAATTCCAGAAAGATAATAAGAAAATATAAACAGATTATTCTAAAATTTATTATGAAAAGGCAAAGGAACTAAAACAATTTTGAACATGAAGAAGAAAGTGGGAGAAATAAGTGTACTTTACTTCAAAGTATTACATAGCTTCGGTAATCAAGACTATAGTGTTCATGGAGAAACAGACATATAATTCAATGGAATAGAATGAAGAATCCAGAAATAGACCCACGCAAATATGTCTAATTTAGTTTTGATAGAGATGCAAAAGCAATTCAGTAGAGGAAAGATAACCTTTTCAAAAAGTAGTACTAGAGCAACTGGACACCCATGGGCCAAAAAGATTAACTTCAACCTGAACGTCACACATTAAACAAAAATTAGCTCAAAATGTGTTTAAAGGTTTAAATGGAAATGTAAAACTAAAATCTTTTAGAAAAAAAAAAGGAAACACTCTTTAGGATCTAGGATTATGCAAAGAGTTCCTAAAGCTGACCTCAAAAGCATAATCCATAAGAAAAAAAATTGATATTTTGGACTTCATCAAAATTAAAATATTTGCCCTGTGAAAGACTCTATTAAGAAGATAAAAAGACAAGCTACAGATTGGGAGAAAATATTTGCAAATCATGTATCTGACAAAGGACTAGTGTCTAGAATAAATAAACAACTTTCAAAACCAAACAATAAAAAATCCAGTTAGAAAAGGAGCAAAAGATATGAACAGACATTACTGCAGAGGATATACAGATAGCAAATAAGCACACGAAAAGATGCAAATTAAAACCTCAAGATATTGTTACACACCTATCAGAATGGCTAAAATAAAAAATTATGAGAACACCAAATGCTGGCAAGGATGTACAGAAACCGGACCACTCATTCATTGCTGGAGAGAGTGTAACATGCTTTTAGCACTCTAGAGAACAGTTTGACAGTTTCTTATAAAACTAAATATGGAACTACCATACGGCCCAGAAATTGCACTTTCGGGTTTTTAGCCCAGAGAAAACTTATATTCACATAAAAACCTGTGCAAGAATGTGTTTAGCTACTGTTTATTTGTAATATCCTAAAACTAAGCACAGCCCAGATGTCCTTCTATGGGTGAATGGTTATTCAAACTCTGATACATCCATCTCCCAATATCACTCAGTAATAAAAAAGAATGTTCCAGTCATAAATGCAACAACTTGGATACATCTCCAGAGAATTATGCTGACTCAAAAAAGCCAATCCCCAAATGTTACATGCATATCATCTCATTTATACAACATTCTTAAAATGACAATTATAGAAAGGGAGAACAGATTGGTGGTTGCCGGGGGCTAAGAGTAGGGTAGGAAAGGAGGGAAGGATGGCTAAAAAGGGCAACGTGAGGATCGAGGATCGTGAGGATCCTTGTGGTGATGAAACTACTCTGTATCTTAACAGTATCAATGTCAATATCCTGGTTGTCATATCATACTATAGTTCCACAACTGTTGTAATTTGAAAATTGGGGGTAAATGAGCAAAGGGTACATGGGATTTCTCTGTTATTTCTTTTCTTTTTTTCTTATTTATTTTTTTATAGTGACATTGGTTAACGAAATCCAGTAAGTTTCAGCTGTACATTTTAACAGTAAGGCATATATAGTCTCTGTTATTTCTTAAAACTGCATGTGATTCTACAATTATTTCAAAGTGTTTAATTCAATAAATATATGTATATACATACATATAAATTGTTAAACAAGGCCCTAACCCTCCCTACTGTTGATGGGGAGGTGACATGTCTTAAAGCTGTAGTTTTTCACCTAAGGGGTTCTACAAAGACCCTGACAATATATATAAAATATTTTGTGCATTCAAGTGTTACAAAAGACACTTCCCTTTTTCTTGCCTACCATCTTCTTTTTGCCAAATCATTCTGCAACATGAGCTATTCATGGATAACCCTAACAATTCCAAGCCTGGGAAGCTGCATTTTATTCTTCTTTACCCATGTTCTGTCACTCTCGTGCCTCCAATCCAGTCTGCTCTCAGTGGTTAGTGAACTTAAAAAAAGAAAAATCTTGCTCTATAGCTGTACATGGGGACTGGGGGAGGGGCAGCAAAACAAAAATGAAAACCACAACCTCTTTCGGGGTTCCCCTTTGTACTCAGAATAAAAACCCAAAATTCTACCCTGAAGCCTAATCTAGAGCACCTCCTCTCCCTAACTACAATGTTCCCTTAGCTCCGGCTTCCTCTCGGTTCCACTAAGGGTGGCCTCTCCCCTGATTTTGTGCTCACTGCCATCTGTTCTCTGCCAGGCTAATGTCAACCCAACCTGCAAGCTCAGCTGAAATTTCACACTCAAAAAGAGAACTTACTGGATTTGTTTATCTTAACTTAATTTTCCTGTGATGTTTGTACACATAGCATCTTTTTATTTCCTCCAGAGGTTTTTAAAATTTAAAACTTTCATGTCATAGACTCAAATTGCCATAAGGACAGGTACCTTTTTTCTCCCACTAATTGTTGTATCCCCTGCACCTGGCTGAGTTGCTGCCTGCCTGAAATATTGTAGATTCTCAGTAAATATTTATTGAATGAAATGACATTACTGGCATTTAAATTAAAGAGAGTAATTCTATTATAAAAAATTATGAATGCTAGAATAGAATTGTCAGCCATTAGAAATTATTTAAAGATATATTTATTGGCATAGAAAGATGCCTTGGTATTTTTGATTTAAAAAAATTTACTAAATATTGTATATTGTTTTAATATGGTTTGTTAACAAGAAAAATAAAGATATTGGTATATAAATATACTCCAAAATGTAAATTACAATTCTTTGGGTGGAAGATTGGAGGTGGTTTCCGTTCGTTTTTACATTTGATTTTTTTGCTCTAAAGTTATAGAATCCATTAATTCATTAATTAATCATTAATGCATTTTGACAATTATTGTGTATCTACCTTTTATCAAGCATTGTTTTAAAAATGGGGGTTACTTGCTATAAAATGCAAACACAAATCCTCTTACATACACCTTTTTTAATTAAAATATAGTTGACATATCATATGATATTAGTTTCAGATGTACAACATAATGATTCGACATCTATATACTTTAGAAAATGATCCCCAAGACACTTCTAGTAACCTTCTGTCACCTGTACACCCTCTATTTAACATCCCTTTCCTGTTAACTACTTCAAAATTAGAGATAAATTCTTCTAGATCTTTTCTCTATTTATTTGATAATATTTATATATATCGTATTTCTTTACATATATTAATAGGTTCTTAAATCATACTGTGTCTTTTTTGTGATTTCCTTCTATTTATAACTTAATATATCTAGGAAAATTTTCCGTGCCACTTTGTTTAAACATACCTAATTTAAAAAGAAGAAAAAATCCTGCATGTTTCCATAATAAGCTCATCAGTTCCCTTATTAATGAGCATGTAGGTTATTTTCGATTTATTTTCTGAGTTTTCTTTTTAAAAAATTACACCATCACAACAATATATTATTTATGTAATTAATGGTGTTAAGGTAAAACAAAAACAAAAAAACAGAATGCTTATCTATACATGACAAAAGGCGAACGTTACACCAAAATGGCTCAACATAGCAGATTACTTCTGATATCCGTGGACTAGGTCAAAGAAAGTGAGTCTTCAGTTATGACTACATTTCAACTTGAAATTGACAGTTTGTTGTATACATATTCTTAAATTGAGTTAGTCTGATCATACCGTCCTGCATTTTCTGTGGCAGGCAATATTTTATGAGCAGATTAAATTATTCACACTGTTGATGCCATTGGAATCATTTTTAAGCAGACAAAAAGTATTCAAGTTTGAGTCTTTTCCCAAAACTGGGAGAATACTTTCCTTCACAGTGAGTTATTTTATGTAGATAATGTTTGTTATGAACCAAACTCTGGAGGAAAAAAAATCTCATACTTTATTTAACATTGTAAGGCTTTTTGTTACCAGAGTTTGAGATCATGACTAAGTAACAAGGTACAAAGAGAAAAACAGCATTGCTGAGAAGAGAGGCGTGATATTATCTCCATTCCTGACTTGCCCTTTTTTAAAACTCTGGCTTATTCCTTGTTTATTCTTCTACATCTTCATGTCCTCATTTGCTTAGTTTTATTTATTTATTTTTGTCTTTTTAGGTTGTTAATATTTTTGGGTCACCCCATCAAGTAGTGGACTCAGGTGGGGCTTGAAGCTTATGAAATTTCGTGACCTTCTTTAAAATACAAAGTTAGGTTTTAAAATGAATTTGTATTTGGAACAAGAACAGAAATGACAAATTCCAATCTTTGGAATGTCAGTAAATTCCACAAATATCACAAAGTCTTATTTTATTACTTAATAGCCTGTTACACCTAAATGAAACTTTTCTTCTACATTTCCTTGGCTGTGTATTTTGGTCACTTCTTCATATGATAACAATTTGGTAATTGCTGTTACCAAATAAGAAATAAGACTTTCTTGGCCTAGTTGATTTAAAATTTTTAACTTATTATTGATAGTTGGAATGCATAAAGCATGCAACTTCATACACAAATATGTTCGATATTTTTAAATGCCTTTACAAGTTGCATTTTGCATATATAGGAATTCTAATTAACAGATTATGTGATTTCCATCAGAAACTAAAAAAAATTGTCTGATACATTTATAATTGTAGACACTAATTTATCAAATACTTTCCTGAGAAGAGCTTCTGTTTTGACTCATTGTTGATGACAATTGAATCTTCTGTTGCTACATTTATACATGTGGCGATTGGAAGAATTTTTCATAGACCAGCCTCTATCTTGGTATATTTTAAACTCTTTTCTCCTCCACTACCCACAGACTTCTGGTGCCAGCTGCCTCAGAACACATTCATATTGCAATATGACCGCTGGTCCTGAATCTTTGAGTTGAAGGCATATTGTCAGGGTGAGAAGTATTTCAGGAAGTCTTGCCTACACAGGATGTTAGCAATTAATTACACAAGGAAGTGACAGCAAATGACATAAATATGCCACATGAAATCCAAAATTCCCAATTCAATTTATCTGAATCCTCAGAATGCCTGCAGCCACTTCTACAAACTTGATACAGGGTGAAATGTAATCAAGGGAAAAGGCAAAATGGAAAGACAGTGATTTTAATGCATCATGGTTAATTTTTTACTTGGAAAATTTTTTTACACAGACATGACTATGTGAACACATTGGTAGAGCTTCTTCCTGAGCTTTGTAGAAGCCCATTTAATGAGAGGCTTTGAAGTGTAGGTTTCTTTGATTTTATAATAAAGTCGCTTCTGAGATCTTTTCAAATTCTTTTTAAAACAAGAGATGGAGAGAAGGAAGGAGAAAGAGAGGAAGGGAGGCCACACTTGAGTTACACAGGTTTCTTTATAAAGCTAAACCTTCCTCATATGTTTGAAAAATGCTCATTCTTCTAACACTAACACTTATTAAGTCAAGATATATGTCACATATTAAAATATGTGTAAAATAGACAAGAACTTTTTGGTGTTCGCCTACTAAAAGTTTAGAGTGTGAACCTCGAGGAGGACTATATCTGCCAGGAAGGACTTCTAGTGGTTAATAGACTCAAATTCATAACTAGACTATAGCAGCCACTGCTGTCAGAGGCCTCTCATGAATGCTGTATTTCAGGAGAAAGCCTTCTAAGCTGACCCTTATAGAGGAGTTCCTGGAATCATAATTTGACCAATGGAATGAGACCTACCCCATCCAATTGGAGTTGCACAGCTATATCCTCATTTGCATCTTTACCAACCAATCAAAGTGTCTCCATAATGACCAATCAACACAGTGCTATTTGGACCAATCAAACTGCACATTTGTGTTCCTCATTTGCATAAAATCAGGGACCAGGGCAGATACTGTCTCTATATAAGTAGACCTCCCCTTTATCTCATGGGAGCACACTTTAAGTTTCCTCAGGCGTTTGCTTTTCTCCAGTTTGCAAATTGTTTACCTGAATAAAGCTTCTTTTATCGCACCCCAGGTTGGGGACTCTTGTTGCCATTGAACTGGAGGTAGCAACCTTTTGTTGACAAGAGTGTACAATTACAACTAAGAATTTCAGATCTGAAAAATTAAAGATTTATTTTTTGTTTTATTCTAAAAAAATTGAAAATTTACATAAAATGTAGTGTTCACAGTAAGACTATAGGTCAATGGGCTTTGACAAATATGTAAGCCTCTGTAACCATAATCCCAGTCAGATATATGTCTATCACCTCTAGGATTTTCTCCTGCCTCTTTCTAGTCAATATTCTTCTTCTAAAAGAATATTCTTCTGATTTCTATCATCATAGTGTAGTCGTACCTGTTTTTGGACTTCAAATAAACAAAATCATATATACTCTTTTGTGTCTTGTCTTTTGCTCAACATGTTTTTGAGGTTTATCCATGTTGTTCTCTGTATCACTAGTTCATTCCTTTTTTATTGATGAGTAGTATTTCCTTATATGTATATACTTCAAATTATTTATCCATAGTCTTATTAGTGGGTTGTTGCCAGATTTTGGCTGTTATGGATAAGCTGCTGTGACCACTTGGTATAAGTCTTTACATGAATGTGTGTTAGTTTACTTTATTTTTTCTCTTGGGTAAATACCTAGGATAGAATTGCTGGGTCAAAGGGTAGATGCATGTTAACCTTATAAGACACTGAAAGCTTCATTTTTTGTTCAGTGTAACACGGTATCAATTTCTTGGTTCTTCCAAAGCACGAACTTGGGGATCCTCAGAGGGAAAAGTCTATTAAGCAAGAATGGCTATTAATTAAAGTTTGTGACAAATAAAGTATGCAATTTTTATGTCAGAAATTCCGGCTCTGCAAAGAATTGTCTTAATTACCTAAAATTAAATCTAATAATTACCAAGACATCCAAAAAGCCTTGAAGGTCAGTGCACTTCATACAAAATCTTGAAGAATTTTTGAAAAAGAAAATTATACCAGTCAGGGTTCAGTCAGGAGACAGAAATCACACAGTTATTTTAACAGAGAGAACTTAATGCAAATAATTATCTAGATATAAAGTTATTAACTAAATAACTAAGGGGAAAAAGAGAACAGTAAAATATAATGGAAGTAGCAATTACAGAAAGCAGCTATATTCCCCTAAGAGTGGAGGAAAGGGGTAAGAGGCTGGAATTATTAAAATTTAGTATAGTGGAGCTAAAACTCAGACCTTAAGGGGCACTACTTGGTGATGCCAATATCTCAGAGTGAAGGAGACTCTATGAGAGGGGTTTGCAAACTATGGCCCATAGGCCAAAATTAGTGCATTACCTGTTTTCTGTATGGCTTGTGAGTTAAGAACGGTTTCTACATTTTTTTTAATCATTGAAAAAAAAAAATCAAAGGAATAATCATGTTATTTCCTAGGGCCACTGTAATAATGTTTCATATACTGAGTGGCTTAAAAACCAGAAGTTCCTTTTCTCACAGTTTTGGAGGCTAGAAGTCCAAATCACGTTGTCGGCACAATTGTGCTCCTTCTAAATCTCTGGGTAGAATCCTTCTTTGTCTCTTTCTAGCTTCTGGTGGTGGCTGTCAGTCCTTGGTGTTCCTTGCCTTGCAGCTGTATAACTCCAATCTCTGCCTCTGTCTTTACCTTGTGTCCTCCTCTATGTGTCTGTCTTTACATGATGTTTGCCTGTACTTTTAAGAACACCAGTCATATTGGATTAGGTCCCACACAAATGATTTCATCTTCTCTTCATTATATCTGCAATGACCTTATTTCCAAATAAGATCACCTTTGCAGGTACACAGGTTAGGATTCAACATATCTTTTTAGACATGGGACATAATTTGAACTATAATGATAGTAATATTTTGTGACACATGAAAATTATATGAAATTCAAATTTCAGTGTTCATAAATAAAGTTCTACTTGCCATGCTCATTCATTTAAATGCTGTCTCTGGTTGTCATTATGCTACAGTGGCAGAGCTGAGTAGTTGCTAGAGAGACCATGTGGCCGGCAAAGTGTCAAATGTTTACTATCAGGCCCTTAACAGCAAAAGTTTGCTGACACTTGTTCTATGTGACTGGTTTTGCAAGTGTTAGAAAAATGCAAATTGGATTCAGCTGCTGCTGCTAAAGGGGCCTCACTCCTTTGAGGTGAAGAAGACAAATTATTGTGTAATACTCTGAGGGACAAGAAACAGAGGAAGCCCCCCGGAAGCAAAGGAGGAGGGGGAAGTCTTTTCATTCTCCTCTGGCCTTTTAGTCTCCCTATGCTGCCTCCTATTTGTGGTTTAAGAGGGAAGAAGCTTAAAAAAGTGGAAATGTGATTGATAGAGAGTCCCAGTTCTAGAAACACAAAGTAGAGAGAAGAGTTCATGTAGAACTTATAGACAATAGCATAATTACTTTGCCCTGATTTCCACAACCGGCTCTTGCTCTCACTGACTTCTTGTCTTCTCTCCCATCCCCTCAAAAGGCACAGAAACCTCAGGAGCCAAGGTAAAGTTAGCTTTAAAATATTAAAATTAATTTGCATTCTCGGTGCACCTCCAAACTCAAAAAGATGGCAAGTGTCCAGAAGGAGTGCACTGGGAACAGAACAAAACCAATATAGAGCTGTTTCTTTACCATGAATCATTTAGAGCAAACTGTTACAAACTGGCTAGTGATGAAATGCCTCCCCAAATCGCTCTGGTTGACTTTCCCTTTCTGGCCCTCTACTGTGACACACTGCTATATTACTAAAAATAGTTTAGCAAACATGCCAACAATAATTGAGTCTGCTTTCCTCAATCTCCAAGGGACAGGAGCTTGGTATTAAACTGAAAATATTAATTCTGAACAGAGAGATGTTTTTGTTTATTTTTGTATAGATTCCTCACTAGTCTTAAACTAAAGACAAAAAGGTCATCATTTCTCTGACACTGATGAAGTATTGTACCATATATGTTTACAGTGTTCTAGAAATAGAGAATATGGCATGTCCTTCGCCTTAAAGAAAACGAGAAATACCAATACAGTTTCCAGTGACCTAAATAATTGGGTCTCTGTAATTTTTTGCTACAGAGGTTAAAGGAAAGACTCCTGCAGCACATCTGAAGGTCTCTTCTTCACTGAAACCCCCACAGATCCTCTCTGGCTGCTCCTCTCCTTCTCTGAATTCATCCGGCATTTACATGCTCCTCAAGGTATTAGGTCTTTTGTTATGTGGCTTTGCAAGATCCTGGAAGACAGGCACTATATCTTAGCCTTAAAACTGGTGCAGTGCTTGATAAATCATAAAAGCGCCTAAAAGTGTGTGTAGGGGGAGAGGAGGTTGGGGGATGGGGGGAGATAGAGTCTTTAAACACAAAAAAAGTTATTCAGAAAGACAAGATGTTCTAAATCTTAGAATAGTTTACATGATTGTTAGATTCTCCTCTTACATTCATATGCTGAGGCAGAAAACCTAGATGTGACTCAGTCTTTAATATTTTTCAGGAATCTGCTAGCCAAACTTTCTGCCTCTGTGTTTGTCCGGATGATAGAAGAAACCCCAACCCCAAGGAGGGTACAGACCCTGGGAAGTAACTCGAACACCTCATCCCACGGTGCCCTGGCTTGGGGCCAGCCTAAACGTGTCTTTAACAGATACAGATACCCTAGAGGAACTCCAGGCCCAGCAGAAGGGTTGGCCCCCCTTCAGAAGCTAACATAAAAGACCAAAGCAAATTTGCCTTGCTCACTGTGTTCCAACTTCCCTAAGCTCTTCTTAACCACAACCCAAATAGACAGCTTCCACTCAAAGGAGAAAGCTCAACTAAGGGCAGCTGGATTTATGGGAGCATAATGTCCATAATAAAAGAAATGGGGACTCCACAAGCTCAGCTCTGCACCGACCACACTCAGAAGGGCACTCAAGGAGCCACAATTTAAGAAGACATGACATATTAAAGTGAAGCAAGAGGAATGATAAGAGACCTTGAAACTGCATTTTGAGGACTCGTTAAGGAACTGAGGGTATTTAGCCAAGGAGAGAGAAGGTATGACAGCAGTCTTCCAAACTTTGAGGGCAGAAGAATGTTGACCTTTCCAGAACTAACCAGATGGCAGAATTAGAAGCAGTGCATGAAGCTCATACAAGGCAGATGTCTTGCATGGTTCCTCAGAAAACAGACTTTAAGGCAAAGTTTAGTTATTACTGCTTTATTTGGGGGGGGGGTGCACTCTCAGAAGGGAAAATAAAAGTAAAGGAAAAGAGATGTAAGGCAGGGAAGGAGGGAGAGCAAATACAAGTTAGTATGTTACCAAGCTGCCCACAACTTCCCCCAAAACACAGCTGGTCACCCCAGACGTTTCTGGGGCGGGGGTTGGGGGGATGGGGCAATGCACTGTGGAACACTGGCAACTGATCTTCTGGATGCTTCCTGTCTCTTATCTCTCCCCACAAGGCATAAATACCCTCAGCCTTCTCTGTTACCTTCCTCTAGCCCTGAGGGCACTGAGCAGACTGTGGGATCTGACTCCAGCCTTTGAGCTGCCGCAGCTCCCACCATAGTGAATGTGACAACAGCTGTGTCGAAGCCCAGCCCTCACCTTGAGGAAGGTCAGAGACAACTCTGGAGTAAGAAGATGAAGTGACCACAAAGGCAGCTGGGGCCAAGGCTTTTTAAGTACTAAAACGGCAGGAAGCAGGGCTGGTAGCCAAAGGCTAGGGACAGACAAGGCTGAGTAGACACAGGTTGACTCACAGACCGCACCAGTAGAGCAAGTCTAAATAACGCCCCAAACCAACCAACAATCAAAATGCCCAGTGCTTCTCAAACATTAAGTGTATATGAATACCTGGGGATCTTGTCAAAAGGAGTCTGATTCAGGTAAGTCTGGGATGAGGCCTCAGATTCAGCATTTCTAACCAGCTCCCAGGTGAAGCCCTGCTGCTGCTCCCCAGACTACACTTGGAATAGTAAGTGGATGGTCTGCTTCAGAAAGTGGTTTGTTTCCCATCCCTGGGTATGTTTTAGCGGATCCTGCATTGATTGATCTTCCGTCACAAAAAGTTAGGGATTTTGCAGAAAGCTCTGCCTGGGGTGAAAGAGGAAGCTAAATGACCACTATAGAACCTTCTAAAGTATTGATTTGTTTTCCAAAACCTGATAAATACGAAACCAATGATGAATGATAAAATAGTTAACAAAGAAAAAATGCCAAGCTTTGACCTTATACATTGCTCACTTTTTTAATGACCCCTTTTGGACCCAGAGCACAATTAGCCCAGACCCTGATTAAAATTTAGAGTTCTGCTTAATGACGATTGACCAGGAACATATGTAATTCAGTCAGTAATTAATGTGACTGAGGCTCTTCTCATCATCTCCTTTTCAGTATCCTTCTTCATGCACAAGAAACTCAAGGAGTAAATGCAGAGATGTTAAAAGGTATAGACAGGACATCTAGTATCATTAAAGACTTTCTCCTCCAGAGATTTATGAAACCTGAATTAAATTTAAAGTAAGAATGCAATCATTTCACTTCATTCCCTGATGAATCAAAACCAAAACAAAGTCTCCTCAATACAGAACCTTGAAGAATGGGAGCTTCTGGATAACTGAGTTTTTTAGAGAGGCAAAAGATGACCCCTTAGAAATATAGTTTTTATTTTTATTAATTTTTTGTTTATATAGTTATATATTATATAATTTTTATTCTAATTATTTATAACCACTTCGAACAACTCTACAAATTTGAATGACATAGTTAATTCTCTTCACTTTTCAATTAATTTCTCAAATTCTTGTATTCTCTATTATCGGGAAGCAAGGCATCAACCTCTTTAAGCCTCTTCTGCATACATACTGTCCCCAAGTGCTGGAGTTTCCAAACTCTTGACAGAGCGCTTCTCAGCTTTTACAGTCAGCAGAGAGAATTGGGAGTCAAATTGGATTATGAGTGCCACTGCTCCTCTCCGCCACATGGTGGCACTTTGAAGACGGGTTCCACCCAGCGAGCATGCCCACTGCTACAGCCTTTGCTGCTCTAGACCCCGGTAAAGACTTCTGTGGTTCTTTGAGGAAGGACGACCCCAAACCCCAGTGCTGAGCTCAGCCACACCGTTGCAGCCCTTTGTACCTTGCTTTCTCGTCACACCCACCCACTTTCCAGGGTTCCCGCCAGCCATCCCCACCCCCACCCCCACCCCGTTAACCGTCAAAGGCAAAAGGTCTTATTACACCCCTCTTTCTTGTACAATCTGCACTAACCTTTCTTAAGAAATCTAACCTCAATAAATCCTCAGTGCCCTCATCCAGCCTCCTACTGGTTTCCCTGACTTCTTAGACAAGACACTGAACATATTTTAACTTTCTATTCATGTCTCACAGGCAACATTATGAACATAGTGGTTAGGTTTGGCTTGTTTGTTTTTCTTAGGTTAAGTATACAAGTGCCTTTTACATCAGAAAAATTATAGGTTCGTAGAGGTCATTTGACTTAACTCCTATCACAGAGCTGGTATTTGGGAAAGCCTTGATCTCAAATCCATCTCTGGCCTGAAGCCTAAGTTCTTTTCTCACCCCAAAGGCCTCCCTGCCTCTCTGCACTGGGCTTTCTGACACAATTCATCACCCTTATCCTCCAACCTAACTCTCTTTTCCTTTTTTTTTGAACATACATGTCTTTATGCTCCAGCTAAATTTAACAGCTACCTTTTCTCCAAAAGTGAGCTATACTTTTCTTTTCCATCTCTGTGCCTTTGTTCATATCGTTTCCATTTTTCTAAATTGCCCTTTATTTCTTCTCTGCCTTTTGAAACCCTGATTATTTTTAAGTCCCAACCTACACGTTAACTTCTCCTTCAGGCCTTTTAAAATCCCTCCCACCAAATGCAATCTCCTCCTCCTTTGAATCCTTATAGCATTTTATGCATACCTTTCTTATAATATCTTCATTCATACATTGTAGACATCTTTACCTCAGTGAATGTCTCTTTAATTTGTTTTTTCCTGCAACATCTAGAATAGCATCTTCTACTTAGTATACATTGAATGGAATTTCATTGTCAAAAACGTACCTAAATCTCTAGTAGAATTCTCTCTTCAACCTAAACTTGGTCCCTTTTGGTGTACTCTAATCCCAAGAAGATTCACTTCAAAGGAAAGGAAAGGAGAGGAGAGAAGAGGAGAGGGGAGAGAAGGGGAGGGGAAGGGGAAGAGGAAGGGTAAGGGGAGGGAGGGGAGGGGAGAGGAGAGTAGAGGGGAGGGGAGAGGAGAAGAAAGAGGAAAAGAAAGAGGAAAGGAAGGAAGAAAGGCAAGAAAGAAAAAGAAAGAAAGAAAGAGAGAGAAAGAAAGAAAGAAAGAAAGGAAGGAAGGAAGGAAGGAAGGAAGGCAGGAAGGAAGGAAGGAAGGAAGGCAGGAAGGAAGGAAGGAAGGAAGGCAGGAAGGAAGGAAGGAAGGAAGGCAGGAAGGAAGGAAGGAAGGAAGGCAGGAAGGAAGGAAGGAAGGAAGGCAGGAAGGAAGGAAGGAAGGAAGGCAGGAAGGAAGGAAGGAAGGAAGGCAGGAAGGAAGGAAGGAAGGAAGGCAGGAAGGAAGGAAGGAAGGAAGGCAGGAAGGAAGGAAGGAAGGAAGAAAGAAAGAAAGAAAGAAAGAGAAAGAAATGCAAAATAGGAAGTAAGGGATGATATCAATGTCATTTTTATAGGTTGCAAAAGTCCCAAATAGTTCTGAGGGCTGGGAACTTCTGCTGACATATTCAGTGACCTCACAGCTTAGAGGAAAATCAGTCATCTTTGCAACAGAGAAGGACAAGTAGGAAACTGGGGAAGGGAAGAATGAGATGTCAGTTCAAGAGCTGGTCACACTTTCTCCCTTGGGTAGGTACCATGACACCATGCTCAGTTTGCTTTCCTGATATCTCACTTACCCAGTCCCCTCCCCTCAATCTCTGAGTGTTAGAGTGCTGCATTTGTCTTACCTCTTCTATTATTCTCTTTATATACCTTCTCCATAGGAGGGTGACTTTTGCCACCTGACCAATTTATAATCCCCTGGGACTGACTAATAAGTGGCAGAGATAGGGACTGATTGATGTTACTCAACCATCATAATGTATTTCTATCTTCTGACATTGGCAGTGACTTGAAGACTTTGAATGACAGATAGTGGTAAATGAATAGAACCAGAATTTTGCATTTAGGTGCCTCTTGGGTCATGTGATGATTCACAAGACTGGTAAATAAAATTAAGTACATGCTTGCTTTTATGGCATAAGAAACCACCCAGAACCAATGTCTCTCTGCTTTTCTTGATAGTGATCAGAAAACTCCACAGACAGCCTTAGACCTCATAAGGCAAGTCACTGTTTGCTTACACATACTAAATGTTCTGTCCTTTGGGGCCCTTTTGAAGATGGAAGAGATGCAAAAAAAAGCAACAACCTTTTCTGCTCTTTTATTGCACCACTGTTAATTTGAAGCCTGTTAGTCAAAACACACAGGATGCTGATTGCTATGTACTCTTCTATTGTAGAAGAAATAGCTAGGTCTCTGGTAAAAAGCCAGGGATTTCTTTTCTCCTAGGCTACATAAATGTTCTGTGTGTGTGTGTGTGTGTGTGTGTGTGTGTGTGTGTGTGTCTGTGTCTGTGTCTGTGTATCTGTATGAGCATATCGTATGTGGGAGGATGTGTGCACGTGTGTGTATGTGTTGTGTGTACATGGTGTGTATGAAATTCTCTCCTTACCCAGTTCTATTCCCTGATACTTTGACTGCAGTTGGTTACATTCTCCAGGTGTAGCTACTGAGCCACTTAATTTTCTTTTAGGCGATATACCAAAAAAAAAAAACCTCCCAAATAAATGGGTTGGTGAGGATTCTTTGCAACTTTTTAGGGCTGTGCCTGATTTTCTTGCCATTATGAGAATTTTTACAATGGTATTGAATAAATGACAAATGGTAAAGAAAAGAAAAACTAACAAAAATTAGCTTTTATATAGACACAGATTTAAGTCATTTTAGAAACTATCTTTAAAACCTGAAACCCATCAAAAAAGTCTTTTCATTTAAATCTTTATAGGAAAATATGAGTCACACAATTCATAAACTTGTTCTTCTTAGAATAAAACTTTGGTCATTTCAGGACTTCTATCACCTTGAAAATTTGCTTTATCATGGCCTATATCTAGATCTGAAGGACCTAAAGTATCCAGACTTAGAAAAGAGAAATCTAAGCCACATGACCAGTTATCTCTAACCATTTTTAGTTACATGCCTCATCAATAAAACACTTTGAGCTTCCACCCATATCTATATATAGTTATTTATTTGTAAATTATATACATAGACTTCTGTATAGACTATCATTTTAACTACATAATAAAATAGAGATAAAAAATTTTAGTCCCTGATTTCATACTGTACCACAGAGCTATAATAATCAGTACAGTATGGTACTTGCATAAAAACAGACACACAAATCAAATCAGTGGAACAGAACAGGGAACCCAGAAATAAACCCACGCATATATGGACAATTAATACATAACAAAAGAGCCAAGAACATAAAGTGGGGAAAGGATAGCCTCACCAATAAATGGTGTTGGGAAAACTGGATATCCACATGCAAAAGAATGAAACTAGACCACTATCTTACACCATACACAAAAATGAACTCAAAATGGATCAAAGACTTAAATATAAAACCTGAAACTATAAAATTCCTAGAAGAAAACATAGGTAGTAAGCTCCTAGACATTGGTCCAAGCAATTTTTTTTTTTTGGCTATGACTCCAAAGGCAAGGGAAACAAAAGCAAAAATAAATAAATGAGACTACATCAAACTAAAAAGCTTCTGCACAGCAAAGGAAACCATAGACAAAATGAAAAGGCAACCTACTGAATAGAAGATATTTGCAAGTACATACATCTGATAAGGGAGTAATAACCAAAATATATAAAGAACTCACACAACTCAACAACATAAAACCAAACAATCCAATTAAATATGGGCAGAGGATCTGAATATATATTTTTCCAAAGAAGATATACAGGTGAGCCAACAGTTACATGAAAAGATGTTCAACATCACTAAGTATCAGGGAAATGCAAATCAAAACCATAACGAGATATTACCGCACACCTATTAGAATGGTTGTTATCAAAAAGACAAGAAATAACAAATACTGGAGAGGATGTGGAAAAAAGAAAATCCTTATAAACTATTGGTGGGAATGTAAACTGGTGCATCCACTATGGAAGACAGTATGGAGATTCCTCAGAAAATTGAGAATAGAATTACTGTACAACCAAGCTATCCCACTTCTGGGTATTTATGTGAGGAATACCAAAACACTAATATGAAAAGATATATGTGATATATGTATTCATATGGTTATCACAGCATGATTTACAATAACCAATGTATGAAATGACCTAATCGCCCATGAATGGATAAAGAAGTGTGGAACATGTATGAATAAATAAATATATATATATATTACTACTCGGCCATAAAAAAGAAGAAAATCTTGTCATTTGTGATAACATGACTGGATCTTGAGAGTAATATGATAAGTTAAATAAGAAGCAAGACAAATATTGTATGATTTAACTTATATGTGGAATTTGAAAACAAAACAAAAACAAACTTGTAGAGAATAGATTGGTGGTTAGCAGAGGGGAAGAGGGTTTGAGGGAGAGTGAAATGAGTGAAGGAGATCAGTTGTATGAGAATGGATTGTAACTAGACTTACAGTGGTGATCACTATGTAGTGTATACAAATATTAAGTTATAATGTCGTACACCTGAAACATATATAATGTTGTATATCAATTTTACCACGATAAAAAAATTAGAGATTGAATTAAAATAAACATCACATTTTAAAAATTGTTTTATTTATTAATAGTACAAATAGCCTTCTGTCCCTCTTAGAATTCTAGTAGTAATATTTTTAGCAGCAACAGTAGCTGAATACATTTCATTGTTTGTGAACTTTTGGATTGTCTTCATATGCTGAAATTTTAGTTTAAAATGTCTCTCTAGTGTTAATGGCTTCATGCTAATGTTAACTAATACCTCAAAGCATAAAATATAATTACAGACCAACTGCCAGTGAAACTAGATATGAATATTAGTTTGCTAAGGTTGTTGTAATAAAGTACAACAGACTGGGTGGATTAAACAACAGATTTTTATTTTCTCAAAGTTCGAGATCTGAGATCAATCAAGGTGTTCACAGGGTTGGTTCCTTCTCAGGGCTCTGAGGGAAGGATCTGTTCTAGGCCACTTTTATTAGCTGGTTGATGGTCATCTTCTCCCTGTGTCTTCACTTCATCTTCCTTTTATGCATGTCTCTATGTCTAAATTTCCCCATTTTATAAGGACACCAGTTCTATTGGATCAGAACTAATGACCTCATTTTAACTTAATAACCTCTGCAAAGATGCTACCTCTACATAAGGTCACATTCAGAAGTACTGGGAGTTAGGACTTCAACATATGACTGGGAAATGGGGGAGAGGGGGCACAATTCAGCCCAAAACAAAATGTGCATTGCAAGTAGTTTTGTTCATAATTTTAAAGTTTTGTGTCAACTTTATTTTGATGTGATGTCAAATGTGATCAGCTCTGCCATTCGCCTTGAATTATTACCTAATATTGTCTTTCTTACAGAAAACTTTTAGGACTCTTGCTCACACAAACTGCAGAACATCACAGGCCACTAAATGAAAACTAATGAATGATGCTACTTCTGTGCAACCTTCACCCTTCTGTCATGGTATTTTGACTATGTGACCTATAGACCAGTTGAGGGCACTACTAATTTTTTATTGCTTAGAGTAAAACTCTAATTCATTGTTTGTTATATATTAAGTAAATATATACTTTTTAATATATTGAATAAATAAATATATATATGAATTCTCTCTTTTTCCAGTGTGCCCATGTATTGTCTTCTGGGTGTGATCATTCCACTTGGGAGACCTCTGATCTGGACCACTCTGGACAAAAAACCTGCACATTTTCAAATTCAGACCAGGAAAGTTATTTTTAAGAGGGCCTTTGGCTGTGAAGTAGGATGTACAATCATGTTACAGTCAAACCCAATCCAAAAGGCCCACAGAATTTATGATTCCCACTTTCTCTTCTCATCATCTCGATACACAAGTATTTAATTGTTCCCTGAGGTTGAAAGCAGTGGACAGAGAATAATATAGACTCCAGCAGCACTTCATTAGCTATCTGGATAACGCCATTTCATCCATATAGTTAGGAGCATTTGTTGAAAATGTCATTCGGAGGTATCAGCATCGCCTGAGTCATGGTTTGATTGAATTTGTAGAGTAATGTAATAGAACTGTGTTCTCCACAAAAGGCACAAAGCAATAATGATGACGGGGGCTGGGGATGAAAGATGCCAAATATTCTGTCCAATTCAATAAGGCGGACAGACAGGTTAATGCACTCAGTGCTGCAGGCATCGACCTCAGCAGAAGGAATGGAAATGTTACCTGTTTCCTAAAGAACTGTGGTGTAAATTTTCCTGATGTTTACAGGGAATTTGGCCAAGTATATTGTGACTCTGGGGTCCTAAGAGGGCCAACAAAAGAGCAATAATGCTGTGGCCAAATGATATACTCAGAGGAAATCAAGGGCCTGCCAAAGAAAAGGATCCCTCTTCAGGAGAGCAAGAAGCGCCATGTCGTGGTGCCC
>NW_006431925.1:467961-470622 GCF_000325575.1 Pteropus alecto | reverse complement strand
AAAGGCCAATTAAATGGAGATTGTGTTTGATGCTTTTCATCCTCATAATGCATTCTAATCTGATGCAAAGTAATTACTTTCTGCAATTCTGGATAGAAAGGAAATAGCATCGGTGGGCACTCCAACTGTATCTAATCGTGGTACAAGAGTAGGACAAGGCTCGAGGCTTGGTACTCTGGGACTGAGTGGTAGTTACCCTTTTATGATGCCCCACCTCCCTGACTTATTCTCCGAGCACACCATGCTGCTGTATATCGCTGTGGTTTTTATTGATAATGAAGGATAAACTTACATCATGCTCTACAAAACTTAAAGAGTCCCCCTTAAGGCACTTTGATTACTGCCTCTCTTGCATTGCACATGTTTCTACAATGATGCATAGTTTATTACATCATGATACACACACACACACACACATACACACACACACACACACACGCACATATATATGTCAGGGACCATGTCTAACCTTTGTATTTCCAGTGCCAACATAGATCTTCACACTTAATAGTTACTCTATAAGTATTTGGGGGAGCTGGCCTTCTGTCGAAATGCTTAAGTCTCTAGTGTTGTGATATACTTGGTCTCATGGACCCATTACAATAAACATGTAAATTTATTACTGATACAGCTATTATCATTTTAATGTTGGGAAAGGTGTACTCAGAGTTGATAAATGGCTTGCCTAGGTCACAGAGCATGTTAGCAACAGAAGCAGGACTTCTACCCAGAGTTTTCAATGCTAAAATTAGTCTGGTTTTTCACCACCCTACAGAAAATTCATGCCCCCTGCTTGGTGAAATGAAGAGATACTCATGCCCAATGTTAAGGGAAACAGGAGCAAAGTTCTGGGTCCATAAATGAAGAGACAAAGACCTATTAGTTCTTTTCTTATACTGATAGAATACCTGGAAGGGTAGCCAGGTATTCTGTACAATGAATAGTTAGTGAATAAATAAATGAACAAACTGCCAGCTTTTAAGGCATAGACAGCAATTCTCACACAGTTTAGCACTGGCCTTAGGTGCGGTTCTAAAATGTCCAGATCAGGCCTGAATGGTTTTAGGACTGATTCTGAAAGAAATTATGTGTAAGGTAAATGAGTTCTCATTAAAATTAAGAATTTTGCCCCACAAAATGGGCACTGCATTAATTCCACTTCTGGTTGCCACCTTTGGCTTGAGTTTCCTCAAGAAACTTTAAAAAGGATAAGCATGAGCCCTTGTCTGCCCAGTGATCACACCAACGTAGTTCCCTGAACAGTTCTGGATGAATTTCTGGGGTCGCATATTGAAAGATCTTGACAAGAGAGACTTTGGAGACGGATGGACCTAGGATAGAGTCCTGGTTCCTCTCTCATTGCCTCTGTAGTACTGGGCAAATTCCTTATCCTGGACATACCCCAGAGCCTCATCTGTGAAGTTGGGCTGATGCTAGTGTCTGCTTCACAGGGTTTTCTGGGAGAATTAAATGTTTAAAACTTAGGCGGTAACTCAACCCATTTTTTAACTTGGAATCCTAGGACCTCTGAAGGTCCTCAGATTTTTCAAAATCCCAAACGTCTATGAGAATGTAATTTTGTGTTTTTATTTTGATGATAATCTAAATATATCTATGAATGCAAACACTGTCCATGTCATCTGGATGAATGTGAAGTTCCAATGGCTGCCTATGTATTTGTGTTCCTAATCAGATGTACACCCAGTCAAGGACAAAGGATGTTGCCATGCATCGAACAAGACTTTTGTAGCAGTTTGAATATAGACAAGTGATGGGAGAATTGAGTCATTGTATGGCACATGACTGTTGAAAAGCTAAACATCCAAGTACCTGTGCTGTAGCTGTCAAATGCTGTACTTAGGTTACCAATAAATACACAGCAAGCATCCTTTTGTTAAAGAATACTTTTTCTTGTGCAGTATGTTGACTGTGCATCCTAATTTTCTAAATTGACCAACCTATTTATAGTTTAACATGACTTTATTGTTAAAGTGGCAAAATAATGATAATGATAATGACTGCAATTTAAATGATTGGCAATGATTAAAATAAAGAGAAAACAATCATGAGCAAAACAATTACACCAACACATCTTTCTATTAATACATCCAGCTTTGGCAATTTAACTTTAATTATTATCTGCTCTTTAATGTCATTAATTTAAATTTTCGGTTGTCATTTTGTTTACATTTCACTTGTAACTTTTGTTTTTATGATTGTATAACACACATATTATTTAATTTTATATTTTTACCTATTTAAGGAACTTTATAATAAAAAAATGATATGAGGTAATGCTAAAAGTCTGCAAGAATTTATTTCCTTTCAAAGAGATCTGTATAAACCCTGATTACTCAAGTTAGACATTGAACTAGCCAGCTCTTCCAGGTCTAAAATCCTCTAATATGGAAACTAATGACTGCAGGGTGCAGGTGGGAGGAAGAGGAACCATGGAGTGACCTTGGATCATTATAAGACTTTTCATTACACTTATTATTTGATTTTTGCTCTGCCTTCCTACAAGGAGAAAGAAAAGACAGCTGAGACACTCTTGATGATGAAGAATGGAATACTATCATGCAAATTCACAACTATAGAGGGAAGCATCTCACACTTGGCAAGGCTCTACCTCATCACTCAGAAATCAGTAAATAGGGAAAG
>NW_006431925.1:430542-467951 GCF_000325575.1 Pteropus alecto | reverse complement strand
GGGAAAGAACTGGTAGTTACCACTTAGTCAAAAAAGGACTATCTTGTCTGTGGAGGATTCATCACAAAGCTGCTCTTAATATTTGTGAACTACAAAGTCTATACATTTGAGCATATGAACCCAGGACTTTGTTGTAGGAAACCAACTGAGACATGTCTCTGAGTGACCAATATGAGCTCCTGTTTTCTCCATGCCTGCACAATGACAAAGGCATTTATTTAAAAACCTAGGGAGGGTGGGAAGGGGATGGCTTTTTAAATGTGTAGTTTTTATTCTTAGGTTGCCATCCTCTTCACCTCCGTCAATGAGCAGAACGTCCTCCTTTCATTTAAGTTCCCTGCTTCGGTGATCACGTAATTCCAGATGGGGTGGGCAGAAGCGATAGTACTAGTACGACAGGGTCTTCACTTCTGTAACTCAAACACTGTTAAAATTTGGTCAATTCGTGTACAAATAGATTTTCAAACAGTGGCGTCAGACACAAACGTCATCAATAGGTGGTTAGACTCTTTGGACCCAGGTAAGAGAATAAGTCACCTAGAAGTTCACATTGCCTTGGACTAGGCCCCAAGTGTCCTGCTGGTGGCGCCGTATCTCAGATGCTTTCTTCCTCCTTTTATTTGGAGCATGAATGGATCTTCTCAAGTAAATGAAAGCATCTAAGCCACAAACAGCAAAGACACGAGATATCCACAGATGCTTAGTGGGGGGAACTTGGCCCAGTAACCATGACAGTGACTCACAACAGCAATCTGTGTATTTTTCTCAAACATTTGAACTCGAGGTTTAGAAGAGTCAGCTGTGGTAGATGTAACTAGAACCATGAAGACAAAGGCAATATGACAGCTCTGTTTTTTTGAGCAGTTACTGGATCCCAGGAGATTCTCTAAACATGTAACACCCCGTGTCTCGTTTAATCCTGCAACAAGTCTGTGAGGTAGATACAATTAGTATTCCCATTTCACAGACAAGAAAACTGAGGCCAAAAGAAGTTAGGTGACATGTCCAAGAACATACAAATAATAAGCCAGAATTCTAACTCAAGCAGCCTATTCCAGGACTCCAGCTAAGCCACTCTGCCGTAAGCAAAGACAGAGAGAATCACTGAGTCAAAAGAGAGAGTAAAGCACTAGAGGAAGGAACTGTGAACTCCTACAGCTGGGCAAGCAATGAATCAGCCTGCTCAGTCATTCCAAATCCTGACTCACACTCCATGCTACCAGACCACATCCAGTTCCTGGGATGCTTAGCTATGCTGCAACGGTTCATCACACGCCTGCTGGTTGTGCAACTTTTCCTGGGTTCCCATGAAGCCTGATCTCTTATTTCCAAAAACAACCTTGTAATAAGCTCTCTTCATTGCTTTCGTTAAGTTGAGGGGTCTCTTTTGCTCAAGAAAACCTAACACGAAACTATTATTTAGCAGAGGTTCTCAAACTTTAGTGTACATCAGAATCACCAGCAGAGCTTGTTCAACCAGGATATTGGGCTCTATCCTCTGAGTCGCTGACTCACCAGGCCTGGGATGAGGTCTAAGAATTTGCATTTGTAACAGGCTCCCTGGTGATACTGGTCTGAAAATCCATAGACCACACTTTGAGAATCACTGATCTAGAGCCTTGCTCCCCAAATTGTAAAGGGCACCAGAAGCAGCCTCATCTGGGAACTTGTTAGAAATGAGACTCTCAGTGCTTACACAGGCATGAACCAAAATCTGCATTTTAACAAGATGCCCAGGTGCTTTCTGTCCTCACTAAATTTGGAGAAGCACCTCTAGAGCAGTCAGTGGTTCTCAACCGCCATGCATCAGAAATACCAGGAACCTTTTAAAAAACACTGATGCCTGGTCCACACCCAGGGATGCTAATTTTGGTGCCTGGCCCCTTCCCCAGAGATGCTAATTTAGCAGGCTGGCATGTGTCCAGGGCATGGGAATCTTTAAAATCTATCCCTGTGATTCTAATGTGCCGCCCATGTTGTGAACCACTAATTGACCCAGAGGTGCTGACTCAGACTGTTTTATGCTGGTCTCAGCCTATCAATAACCAATGTTGTGGCTGAACCAGCTCTTGTGATTCCTATTACGATTGCAAGACACCCTTCAGCAATAACCTTCAGGAAACTTTGAAAAGATACAGGCTTATTACTTACAAGATCTGGAGCACCTGGGGCCACAGGGCGAGGTTGCAGGTAGAGAGAGTGTGCATGCACCTGAACAGGTGCTGCTCTTATTAGGGTCAAAGATGAGGGCCTAGGATTTCAAGGACTCACTCTTTGTGGGTGGATTTAAAAAGTAAGCATGGAGATTTAGAGCACAGGCAGGGAAAACAGACTAGTAGCCCAAAGGCCCAGTTACTGAAATCAATCAAAATCTCTAAAACAATGGAGCCTCAGTTTGGGTAGGTAGCCTAGCTCTTTACCAGTAGTGTGGCTGGCAATGTGTTTACTCAGGAGAACCAAGCATCTTTGAAATGGATGCCTCAACAATCAAAACTTAAATCAGGAACTTGCGCAACCAAAAAAAAGTCAGGGCTTGCCCTGCACTGATCCACTGACATTTTCTTTTGCCCCATAAAAGTATGTATTTCTAGAAGGAAAAAGAGTGGTTACTATAATATTTATTAAACTGACAGAAGAGGAGAAAAAGGAGAAATAACTTTATGTCTGAAATCTCCATTCTGGCCAAAACAGGCTTCAAGTTGTAAAGGATTGAAAAATTAAATGAGACCAATGAAATAAAATCATTTCCAAACCCAGCAAATATTACTGCAGCACTGATCTGCTGACCCAACAAAGGAGTGAGATAGAAAAATATACCCTTTCCAAATAAGTATTTGTTCTCAAAATGAAGAGTTGCACTACTGCCTCCTTTCCTTCTAAAGCACTTTTTCTCCTTTACCTTTTTTTTTTAGTTTTGATTTTTAATAAGATGTGTGACTTTACACAAGTTATTCCAATTCTCTATATCTCGAGTTTCTCAACAGAAAATTGAGACTGATTCTTAGCTTGTAGAGCATGAAGATTGAGTTGAATTCATACGAGGTGCCCAGCGTGTGCCTGGCCATATAGTGAAAGCAGAGTAAATGGTCTGTCTGGGAGAACTCCATTAGAAACTTTAATGATTAGGTAGCTAATGATCTGAGCACCTGCTAATCTCACTTTAAGAGAGTGTGTCTGGCCTTCTATAGTAAGCCACAGATACTATAGCCAGCAAGATTGGAAGGAAAGCTAGATCCAGTCCAAGCAGGCTGGTCAGCAGGTACTTGAAAGCCAAGATTATGAATCAGAGAGGCTTCTTGCAGCTTCCATGGCCTGTAAGATGGGCAGCAGGCAACTCTCCAAATCTTGCTATAGTCAGAGAGTTCAGGATGTGAACTCTCTCAAAAAGGGTAGCGTGCTGCATTTCAAGGACTGTTTTCATCTTCAGAGAGTGGAGTAGGTTGTGAGAAGGCAAATACTTCTACAAAATCTCTTGAAAGATCATTGTGTGATCAGAAATAAAGAGGGGAAAGGGTTGGAGTGAAGAGTAAAACACCTCTTTCAAGCTTATTTCCTCCCAGCTTCTCCCATATCCTTCTTCTTCCGAGCTCTTGGATAGGAGGTACTTACAAAGTATATATATAAACTATGTAAATATCTAATCAATGTACTGTATACTTGAAACTAATAAAATTAAACTTTAAGAAAGAAGTCTTTTCTAATAGAAGTTTTGTAATGCCTCTGAAGCATTTTCCAACTTAGAGTCAATATACTTTGTATACTGATGAGATACTGCAGTAAAGCTGTCTGCAGCCAGTTAATTAAAAGACACTGCAGTACATTGGCCTCAGGCATTAAAAGTCTAGCTGATAAGCTGAAAATTGGCAACTGTGAGGACTGACAGGACACAAGGGGATAATGTGTCACTCACTTAGGAATTTGTTTTTCTGATGGCTAGATGAGCACAGCCTGGAGGAGGTCACATGGCTCAATTATTGTCAGAAAAGCAGGGATATACAACTCTTGGAATGTACAGCAGTAAACAAATTTCTTCCTAAATGTTATTCTATTTTCTCTCTTTCCATCATCACAATACCCAGTCAAGGAGAGTGTTAAAACTGAGACCTTTGGGTGTGCCACCCAGCCAAGTCCTAGCTAACAGAGACCTAGTATGGATTTTTAAAAGTGCCGCCTCCTCTGGCCAAACACAGCCCTTGCCCTGGCTCTAAAATCTAGTTTGGTGAGTGGATTCTGGACTGGATTCCAGCGACTCTCACCTTTTAGGAATACCTGCCAAACCTGCACTTTAAGTCGGGCCCCCACCCCCTACCCCCTGCTCAGATCAAAGAAAGACTAGACTTTGGAGAGGAAGCCCTTATGGAGAAGGGACCAGATTATCTCTGTCCACCCTCAAAGAGAAGGAACATTCCCAAGGTCAAGGTCTTATCTCCTGCTCACCCACAATACAAGTCCCATGATGCCTTGAGTGTTAGCAAAAATCTCCTCACACCTAGAAATTCCCCACCAAGAGACACTTGCTTTACTCCAAGATAAGAGTTACCTATTGGTAAGTAAAGTGGGAAATACAGGAAATAGAGAAAATAGTATCAGAATCTGGGAGGGCTTTCCACATGCCTACTTGGAGACCATGATGTGTGACACACCCCACCCACCCACCCACTCACCTACCCTAGGAGCATGTACTCTCCCATTCCCTCACCCCATTGCTTTCAACGTCTTATGTAATGAGGTAATGGTGAAAGAATACCTACATATGAAGAAGATCAAAGTAGAAAAAACATTTGGAAATTGCAGATAGCCCTTTAAGTCAAAACACCGGTATGTCTACATGATGTCTCTCCCTGTCTCAAGCAGTTTCTGCTATTTAATGTCATGCTTTCTTACTGTGTGCTCCACTGACTACTTGCTTAAGAATCACTTGGGGGATGTAAAGATACATCCCAGGCCTACTCAATCAGAAGATGTAAAGATACAGGGGATGTAAAGATACATCCCAGGCCTACTCAATTTCAGAATTACTGAAAGCAGAGATGGAAATCTACATTTTTTTTTTTAACAAGGTCCCCTGGTGACTCTTATGTATTCTTAAGTATGTGAACGACTAATCTACTAGAACAGGTAGCTTATATAGTGGATAGTTATTCATCTAATTTTTCTGGTTATGACTTCTTTCATATTTAGAGAGTGGAGAGTGAGTTCCCAATGTCATTTATACAGATATCAATTAGCCTAAATCTAGCGTTATAGAGTTTTACTTGGCTATAAGCACAGAATAGCACTCTAACTTCCAACAGCCATAAATAATCAACTATAAGCTTTTGCTAAGCAGTTCCCATTGAACTTGCATGGCACCATGCATCCAGTTCTGATACTGCCCTAAAACCAATCATATCTCAAGTACATGCCTTATTATTCTTATGTATGGCCACAGCCATTCTGTTTCCAACCCTCGAGGTGGAAGAAGCCCTTTATTGGAAAGAAGAATGAAGAGGCAGATGGAGTTGAAGGGTAAAAAGAGTAGGTCAAATTGTCTCATTGAACAGGGAAGTCCACTTACTAGAAGCAATCACAACCTTCTCTTTACTGTCTATAGGGGACTGTGTAAAGTTGGAGGGTCCTGACGGCTTTGAGTCAGACCAGGAAGGATAACTTACAGGTAAAGTATCAGGGTGTATCAGTTTCCTATTGCTGTTGTTGCATATTAACACAAACCTGATTTTCTTCCCATCTTCCTTTTAACTCTTATATTTAAAAAAAAAAAAAAAAAGAACAAAAGAAAATCAACTATATATTCAACTGGAAGAAAATTAACTTCTTTGTCATCATTTTCTGAATTTCATTTTATATGTTATCTACACAAAAATAACCTCTCATGGGCATTACTTTATATCCAACTATGAAAAATTTTATAAAAGTTTTGCATGTATTTTAGAACCTATTATAAAGAATCTTACAGTGTCATGAACCCACTAAGCATTTAAATGTAAATTGAAGGGAAGAGAAAGCATAAAAAAATTGCTTCAGGAGAGAAGCAAGAGGTTTAGAGAAAAAGGAATTCCTGAAAAATAGATAATAATGCTACTAGGAACACTGGATAGAGTATACTGGTATACAGGAGAATCTGGATTCTTGTTTTACCAGCGGCAGTTCTGCTGGAGCAGAAATTTTTGTCTCTCGTAAGTGGAGCAGATTTCAGCATGTGCCTGTATTTCTGTGGTAGACACTGGTACAGAATCACCAATGACCTCAAGTTGCTGTTCCTTGCCTCTGGCCCAGAAAGATAATTGTCTACTACTAACTGTTCTTCACTTTTATATTATGAGTTTATTTTAAAGCATGATAATAAATTTTCAACATATCTTCCCTAAATTCAAACCATGAAGAAATGTGTGGAGAGTGAGAGTTGTGAGGAGGAAGAAGCATTCCTTTACCTGCCCTTCTCGGTTCTTTTGGCTGGTCTAATAATCAAATACACATGAGGCAGATTTGCAAGAGAAAGTGACTAAATTAATTGGATCCATACGTATGAGCACCCCACATACATGAGTGGTTCAGAGATAAAAAGAGAAAATGATGTATAATTGGCATTCTGAGCTAAGAATGAAGTAAGGCACCTTGGGATTTCAAAGGGGAGGAAAGTCATTCACAGGAAAATAGAAGAAGAGCAGGTGTCCAGTAATTAGAAGTTTTCTCTGCCTTATAGATAGGTCATAAAAAGTTATTTCTGGTGATAACTGATTACGAGCAATGCTCTTAATTTAAATTCTTTAAGGGAGAGGTGAAACTTTCTCCTGAGCCTGCAAGGTCTTGATTGCTTTTAGCTGTGCCACATGCCAAAGTGGCACATTCTAGGGAGGCCTGTTCTGAGACCTTTCAATCCCGCCTTCAAAACTTTCTGAGAAGTTTTATATTCCAGAAGTTGGGTTGATAGATTGTTCCATATTTCATTAAATTAGTCTGTCTTGAGAATAGATCAGTTCAGTTAAACAGTTGTGTCTCATTTCAGGAGGCAGTGATATAGGTGGGCTCCCAAAGTTGGCCTCTGGTTCAAGCAATCAGGTATTTAATAAGAGGGATCTCTTGGCAGTGGGGAGGTTAATAATTGGAGCAAACTATAATCTTGGTTTCTGAATTCTGAAGGCAAGTAGTTGAGAAGATTTCTAGATGTCTGGCTTGAAGCATCTTCAGATAAGGTGAAGGCAAATGGTGACAATCTGATAGATTTTCCTGGTCTGCAGCTTGATTGCCTCTAGTGACCTTTCTAAAAAGGGCACAGATTGTCCATATACAAGCTGTTGCGATGATTTCTCTGAAGTTTATATCAAGTTATCCCATGTTAGCTTACAAGGTTTGGGAGAAATGCAAGTTTTAGTTCTCAGTGATTCCAAGCCAAAAGATGAGAGAAAAATTGGAAATGTTAGTTTGGAGAGTCATAGCCAGATATTGAAACTAGAAGAATTTAGAATTCAGTCCAGTTTACAGGTAGAAACAAAACCTCAAAAGACAATGGACAGTTATCCTAGTGCAGACCCAACCTTTGCAACGATGCTCCTGATGCGAGCTCTACTCTTGATCACCCCAGATTTGCTTCTTTTCAGCTCTGAGCCCCTTTTTAAAGTCAATGACAAAAAAGAAGAAGAAGACGAAGAAGACGAAGGAAGAGGAGGAGGAGGAGGAGGAAACAATGATGAAGACGATAAGGATGACAACAACGAAGAAGGAAGAAGAAGAAGAAGAAGAAGAAGAAGAAGAAGAAGAAGAAGAAGAAGAAGAAGAAGAAGAAGAAGAAGAAGAAGAAGAAGAAGAAGAAGAAGGAACAGCATGAGAAACTAATATACACAAAGATATATTACTAAAACATAATTTTCCTGTCTAAAATCTCCCTCATTTTTACTAAAGACAGCCAAATGAAAAAAATTTATTTGCAAAATAATTTACCAATAAACATGACCTGTTATTTGTATCAATACAAGAATAGCAATTGATCATATTGGCTCTTTTAAATCTTCCTTGCTGGAATTTTTCACAAGGAATCTCTGGATTGAACTTTAAAAAGACTCTTGAGGCTGGAAAGCCAAGGGAAGGATTTGCCACCAGACTTCACCTGGAATACCTATAGATTTGGGTGAGTTCGAGTTCCTTTTTTTTCAACATACCCAAAATATCTTGAGGTTTCTACACCTGTCAGGAAGTGACTTTCTTTACTCACCTGGTAAGACTGTTGAGAACCCTGTAAATAAGGTACCAGGTAAATATTTCCAAGGGTTTTATTGGCTTCCATAACTCAATCTTAATTTCTTAAAGATGTCTGGCCATATCTGAGTCTATTCATGTTTTCTCAAATATGACATTTCAATAAAAGTGTTGGTAGTTTAACTGGTCTCTAACTGTGACCTGTTACAAAGAGAACAGATTCTTATTGAACTTAATACAAATAACAATATTGCCATGAAAATAAGAATATTTACTGAGAGTTTCTGAATTCAGGAGGGATCAAGTAGGGAGAAAAAGATAAATGTTTTCATTATGCTTACGAAGGTGTAATTTACCAAATTGCTGTAAGTCATAGTTAGTTTAAGAGGAAAGATTTTTTTATACCTGAAATAAAATTAAAGAACTAGCAATGTTTCAAACAAAAATTCATAAAAATTGTAACCACTCTCATCAGCTCATTTAGTCTCATGTAATTAAAACTTGTTCTGCTTAATCTAGTTTTTCTATTAGCTCTCTCAACCTTGCCTGATAATTGAGGGTGAAAAGGTCAAAGAGAATTCCAAAAGGTTTGCAAGGCTTTCCATTAAGGATTCTGTAATTTTCTCAGTGAAGTAGGTGCCTCGATCACTGGAGATTGTGGAAGGTGTACCCCAAGTAGACAACACTTTTTCTAACAGTTTCTTTGCCACTGTGAGGGCATCAGCATTGCAGCAGGGGTGACTTCAACCCATCCAGAAAACATACATACGACAATGAGGATGTAGTGATAACCCATACTAAGTGGCAGTTGAATGAAGTCCAGCTTAAATGATAGATGAAGGATTGCAAAATACAAAAAAAATGGGGTTTGCCAGGGAGTTTGGAAGAAATCAGTTGTCGTCTTAGGTTTCCTATTGCCCTGAATATCTGTTTAATTTACAGACATTGTTTACCTATCTTAGTTTCTCTGATTTAGAAGCAGACTAAATCATATTATAAGGGCATAAGGATGGTAAAAATCTGGCACTGAGGGGTCATTTTCGCAGGAGCAAAATGGACTTCATTCACATGTACCACAATCTTTGTCAAATGTTGTTGCTGCTGCCTTTGCATGAAATATAAGACAGATTAACAAAAGAAAATGATTAAATTTAATTACATACATACCTACGGGAATCTCTTGTGTGAGGGGTCTCTACTCTCTCATGTATGTGCCCCTTGGACCTCAGATGGTTCTGTTACCAAAATTTCATGATATCACGTATTCAATTTTTAGCCTACTTTTTCATTTAATATTTTAACATTCATATCCCCCGTGTCATCAATAAATTTTCATGAACATTATTTTTAATAACTATATAATGGTTCTACATATGAAAATATTTCCCTACTGTCAGACATGTAGGTTGTTTCCAATTTGAGGATTTTATTACTAGTACTGAAATTAACATCTGGTATAGTAATCTTTATTTGCTTCTCCGGTAATTTTCTTTGGATCTACTCCACAGAAAGAATTGTTTTAATTAAAAGTTGTACCAAGGAACCTTTTCCTCAGCAGCAAATGAGAGGGTCAAAGATATGCCTCCATCACTAGCAATAATTCAGTCATTTTTTTTTAATCTTTGCAAATTTGGTTGATGAAAAATGTATCTAATTGTAATTTTAAATTTTATTCCTTTAATTATTAGTGTGCTTATTCATTACTTGTGAATTTTAACAAGTTCAAAATATGTATTAACTTTTTATTTCTTCTTTGAAGGATTTTTCTTTGCCTATTTATTATCTCAGATTATCTTTTTTCATCTGTAAAACAGGATAGTAATAGTACCTGCATAATAGAGTGTGGTAAGGATCAAATTTTGTTTCTTCTACCCCATTTGTTCTCATCTCTTCTGGACAAACCCTGCAGCCTTGGGCCCAATCTATGTTGGTGCCACAATGGATCAGTCTGAGGAGCCACACCACCCCATCTTATTTGGTTCACAGAACTTATGATTATAAAAAATTACATTTGTTAAAGATTTACTTATTTTTGCCCCCTGTCCTAGAACCAGGCCCTCATTTCTCTTTTGCACTGGCGTTTCTCTACCACAAAGCAGCATCTAGCACATAGTAGGTACTGAATAAATACTTGCTAGATAAATAAATAAGCCTCTTTCTTTCACTGCTGCAGTCTCTTGACTATGCTAAATACTTAGGCATCGTCTGCAATTACCTCTTTTACAAAGACAAGTCATGAAGCCCCCACACATACCATCCTGCATCTATACATGCTCACTCACTCATGCTCCCAGCTCTTCTTTCTGCCTCCCTCTGTCACACTTACAATACCAATTCAATGTGTCACCACCAATTATGCTTTAACATTCCACTCTGCTGTATCACACATCTGGTATGGTTTCTACTAAGACTCAGAGTCCTTAATACAGAATAAAGAGGGAAGAAAAAAAAGAGGAGGCATGCCCTGATCTGGCTTCCTAAAAACTGCTGTCCTCATACAGAAAGGAATGTGGTCGCTTGAATTTCTGGTTGGGAGCCCTGAACTAGGAATGGGCTGTAACAGTAACAGAGAGATTTTTCTGTCTTCTGCCAGATGATGTGTATGCTTCCGAGACAGAAGGCAGAACAAATAGAATCCACCACTGTGCTCCTCAATTGAACACCAGTGTGGCAGTTTGTGGACATCCTCCCTGATCTTCCTGTATTCTGCTTGTCAGATCTGCCACAATTAAAAAAAAAAAAAAAAGTACTTGTACATTTTCAAAGGGATTTTCATGGAATGTTTGCAGGGGACAGATAAGGTGCCTCTAGCCTGCCTCCATTTTAAACTGAAAGTCTGGTTAATGTTTAAATTCATTTCTTTAGCATAAAGAGACAGGTATTGTACATTTTCCGAGGACATTTTGTCCTATTTTACTTCTGTTGTGTTAAAATGATTGTGAGTGGTTTCAAATATTTTCAAATGAATTTCACTATAGTTAATATACTATTGTGGTCTATAATTATAAGAGTACAACTACTGAGACCCAGTAATTAAGTAATTAAATTTCAGAATTTCTTTGACAAATTAAAAAGCAGGGAGAACATATAATTGTTTTTGGAACGTATGTTGAACATTCTCTAGTAAAAATATAAACTATCTCCTTGAACTTTCCAGGGAAAGCATACCCCTAGTTCTCCCAATTGCTAAGCATCCCCCAACCTCTGTTACTCTTCCTGCATCAACTTAGCTTCTTTGTGAATTGAATGGAAGCCCACTCTAGTAAGCCTCCTTCAAAATTGTATCCTCGCCACCCTCAACTCCAGATCATTCCATCTTGAAACAAGGGAAAATACCCCCTTTTCTCACTGTTCCGTTTAAAGAGCTCTACAAACTCATGAAAACACTACTTGTTACTTTAAAGTCACACGGCCACATTTGTACCAGTTTGGAGATTCACTGGTAAGAGAACGAGCTGTTAGCCAGATCATCAAATCCCCTCTTGTGTCCCACCATGTTACCACGTTGTAAACATCCATTCAGTGAGGCTCCCTATTATGGCCAACAGATAGCAAGCCTGAGACTGAAGCTGACTTAGATGTTTCTTCAATCTCTTCCAGATCTGACCTGGCCTCCAGATGTGGGAAACAGGTATATAGCAGCCTGGGAATAATCAGACAGGAAAAGAGATTTACTATAATCTTTAACAAGACACTCACATGGCAAACTAATCAAAATATCCCTGGACAAACCGTGCCTCCTTCCAACTCCTCTTGTCCTATTATTGCTGAATGATTATAACTAATTCCATCTCACTGCTTCTTAATGTTCCTCCCAAATTAATGACCTAATACTTCATGCCAGAATATTCTTGGTTATTCTAGGAATCTAAGACATTTTTACTGTCATCGTGCTTTCAGGGATGTTGATGTCTACAACACAGAAAATGTTAGGAACTTGCTGTCTGTGAAACCAGAACTGACAAAACCTATCTTATTCTGGGTAGCATGAAAACAGTCAAGGGATAAATTGGTCTCTAATAAAATTATTCTTTTATTACCATAGGAACTCTCTACAGTACACAAATACAAAATGCTCAAAGAAAATAAAATCACTAGCATTGATAGACAGCACCCACTGGTCTACGTAAAGGTGAGGTAAAGGTGAAGTAAAATGACATATAAATATATAACATTTTAAAACAATTTTATAGAGAGATGTTCAAAAGTCTCCAAGCTTCTCACTTTATAAACCAATTTTTAAAAGGTTTGAGTATATCAACAAAGGTTTTAGGATGTCAGTAAGACCTAACCCGGTAACTAATGATTCTGGAGGATTCAATCGAGACAGAATAACCATTTTCTTTTTCCACAGTATTTTAAAAGACATTAAATCTCAGATGTTTCTAGATTACTCTTCAAAAGAGTTCAAAGAAATGGCTTTGATAGAGATGGCTTTGAATGTTGGCAGATCATTTCTAAGAGGAAACTTGAAACTAGGGTGAGTTAGTGACAGCAAAGAGCAAATGGAGGTGCAGGAGGCTGTATGCAAGGTCAGGCTTTAAACATGGCAAGAGGCCTGCCTAGGAATGAGAGCAAGTTGAAATGCTAAGCAAGCTGCAGAAGCAGGTGAGCTTTGACGTTATCCTGCAGAACTTCTAACACACGTAGAGATTAAGACGGGTTCATCCAGAGGGGATATGGAGGGGAGATTAAATAATTTTTCTCTTGAAGAAGTAGTTTTAAAAACCCTTAGGAAAGGAAATGTACGGACCTGAATTTAATTCATGAACCTGACCTAACTGTGAGCAAACCACAGGCTCGCTGAGTAGGCCTTAAAGGTCATGTAGTCAAAGTACCTGTATCAGTGTTTCCCAAAGGGCAGCCTGTGAAACAGCCGCCTGGGAGGACATTTTTAAAATACAGATCCTGCAGCCGCACCACGGAAGCATCTGATTCAGTTGGTCTAGAACAAGGCCCAAGCATCTCTACTTTTCATAAGCTCTACTGTTGGAAGAGCAACTTGGAGAGAGGGATGGATCAGACTAATAGAGCTCAGCACCTAGGATTTCTAGCCCACATGCTGCCTGGACACTGCTGGTGGGCAATGGGTGAATTTCCAGGCAGGAAGCCATGTCAAGGAGTCATCACACTGGTGTCCCAGAAAGAGGCTGGAGCGTGGCAACTTGTCGACTCTAAGTAAACAGGCAGGCAGGCAGAGGCCAGCAGTTCCATCCAAAAGTCTGGAAGAAAGAGGAGTCACAGCCACAGGCGGGGTTCAAAGAAAGATACCCAGTCCTGAAAGTTATCAGGCCCTGAGGAGATTATCCACACAGGCACACAGGCATGGAAGGACCAAAGGGGTACATGGAAGTGAGCAAAGCTGGGGCTTGGCACGAGAATAGAGCAGAAGCCCGGTTTTTAAATCTAAGACAGAACTAAGGGGAGGTAGTGTTAGTTGAATGCCTTCTCTGCGGAAAGTGCACAGGCTCTCTCATATTCCCTTCCCATGTGTTACCCTCACACACGCTGATTTAATCTCCACTTAACAGATGAGTTGAATTTCAAAGGCGACCATGGGCTAATCTTTATCACTGGGCCACAATATCATCATCTTTAAAATGGGTAAGATAATTCTTACTCCACGGAGTCTGAGAAATGATAGGACGCAGCAGCGTGGTCCCTGACACATAGTGATGTCTAAAAGGAATTTCAGTTTCTAAAAGGAAGTCCTAAACTCACATGGTACTATTTTTCAAGACAATGTGTTCAAAAATCTACCACAGCTTTTTTATATCTGCTCGAGTTTTCTATCTAGTTTTTAAAGCTCTCTGTTAATTAATCACACCCTCTGTACTGACTGCGTTTCTCACCACGCCTCTGAGCCCTACACTCCACGCGAGCTGACCCAGAGGGACACCAGGCTGCCTCTCCCCCTCACTGGTGCTTGGTTATCCTTACCTGTACATCTGTCCCTTCCTCCTTCCTTATACAAATAGCTAAACTGTATTAAGCACATACTCTGTACCAGGCACTGTACTGAGTATTTTACTGGTATTATTTCTTTCAAGGGCAGCAGTTACCCTATTAGGTAGGTACTATCATTTTAATCTAAAGAATAAACGGAGTCTTTAAAAGAGAAGTAGCTTGCATAAGATCACACATTTGGTAAATGGCAGAGCCAGGACTTGGACTCTGGTTTATCTGTGGCCAAAGCCCTTGCTTCCAGCCTGCGCTGTGCTCTCTGCTTTCTGTCACTCAAGACTGAACTTGAACCCTATTTCCTCCATGAAGTGGAGGGCAGCTCTAGGCTTCACAGGATCAAAGGCAACACCAAAAAAAAAAAAAATGTATTTAAGTACATCAAAGTCTGGAAGCCAAATAGAGAATCAGTGAGAACACTTCATTATCCCTTGCAAAAGGTGCCTTTGGGGCAAACAGAAAGAGTGAAGCTCACCGAATACTTAATAGGAGTCTTTTCCCATTAGCTGAGCCTTGTTTTTAAACAGTGAAAACAAATAGTGATAAATGCTTTAGGAAAATCACTCTAAATTTTGGTTTTAACACCATTTTAAGTAGAGATAGAGTTTAGGACAAACAAGTCAAAGTCTGTTGAGTCGTCATCTCTGAATCTTGCCTTTCCGTGTATTAAAGAGATCCTCACCCACACTTGCTGCACCAGCCTCCACCAGTAGGAATTCACAAGCTCTAGTCGCACACTCTCTGACCAAGGATTGTCACCACTTATGCCACTCTGGCCCTGACCTTATATTCAGTTTCAAAAACTAAGAGATAATAAATAAATATATAGATAAGCTTACATCATTATATACATATACATTGATTTATGTATCTATATCTATAGAGATCAATCTAGCTATTTATTTATGTAGATATATCTGTATAATTTAATAAGTTGGAAGCTTAACAAATATTTATAAAGGGCCTATTATGTGACAGCCTTGGTATTAGGCACTAGGGAAAAAAGTAGAATAAGATCTGGTTTATACTCAATATTTGCACCTATTTAGTCTTTAAAGTAATCCTGTGACACTATTACTATTTAATCAGAACAAATAGAGAGACTAAGGACACCCAGAGAAATTAAATAATTTGCTCAAGACTATACAGAGAGTAGATATCTCTGTCCCAGAAACACAAACACACTTAGCCTCGATGTGCTGCCCCTAAGTCTTTCCAAGATCTGGTCTCCCACTTAAATCCTATTTCAATTGACCTATTGATCTTGCTTGATTCCTCTCCCAACAACCCTTAAAGTTATTCTTGAACTCCCACACTCTGGTCTGGGGAGCTGCCCTAGGGATTGAAATTTTTCACTGAACTCCAGGTGACACTCTGTCACTTAAGCCATGCTTGCTGGATGCAGGCTGCTGAGCCCTTAGCTCTCCTTTTCTGGTGCCCCTTGTTCAAGGAGGAGAGGGCCACAGAGCTGGCTCCAATGGCCCATCAGGATCCCCGTTATTCCAGGGGTGACCTCCCTGATGCTCCCGGCCTCACCTGATGACCCTAGTTCCCCATCTCCTTGCCCCATGGATACCACACTCTGTCTAGCAGCCCACATCCTGAGCTTGCCTAGGTGTATTCTAAGTCTTTACTTCTCCAAGTGTGCCCTATCTCAAGGTGGGGATCAACTCCTGCCTGGCCAGACCCCAAGATATAACTTCCAGGGGTGACCTCCCTGATGCTCCCGGCCTCACCTGATGACCCTAGTTCCCCATCTCCTTGCCCCATGGATACCACACTCTGTCTAGCAGCCCACATCCTGAGCTTGCCTAGGTGTATTCTAAGTCTTTACTTCTCCAAGTGTGCCCTATCTCAAGGTGGGGATCAACTCATGCCTGGCTAGACCCCAAGAAAGTACCATAAATGCATTCAATCTTCCTGCAGGATAATCTGTCAATAAGTAAAAGCAAATATAAAATGTCAGGAATGAAAGAGGTTCTACACCAAAGGAGCGAGGCCTAGCAAGCTAGAGAGAATGGTCTGAATCAATCCCTCTTTTACACACACACATACACACTGTTCCTCCTTCTACTTCACATGTACAAATACAATTTCACTCTCCTCTCTGTCTCTGTCTCTCTCACATGCTTTCTGTTAGAGTTACGGCTCTCTAAAACTGAAAAAAGAGAGCGAGGGGTCCTCACTCAGAGCCACAATGAATGGGTCAGAGTGACTATGGATCTAGTGCTGCTTAAGTTTTAGGGTTCCTCACTTGCACTGGTCTCTATGGGTATGGGGGTTTGTAAGTATTCTAAGTGGTCAAAGGAAGCCAGGTTATGACAGGAAGCATTTTATGTAAGCACCTCTGATAAATTGCCTAAAGAGTAGTCAAAGAGAGGAAGATGACTCTCCAAGGAGTCACGTTGTGATTTATTTTATCATTCTAAATAAATATTTATATTTGTAACTAAGTGAGTATTGATACTTTTGTAATTTATTTGGAAAGCTCCCCAAATTGAATAAGCTATGAGTTCCACAAAGCCTAGAACTGCTCCTGGGGAGAATACTGGTATGAAGAAGCAAGGAAACTCAAAAAAGTATTGAGCTCCAAAACATCAGGAGGGGACGGTGAAGTGTCAGCCCACCAGAAGGAGCCAAAGTAGTTAAGGAGGCTGACGTATGGAGTCTAGGATCCAAGAATTTAATTACAAGCAAACAAAGTGCGAAGGATTCAAAGAATTTCCTGAGTAGTTGTGTGTGTCCCCAGTCAGAGCAGAGAACAGTGGGAGGACTGACCAGGGTAGAACAATCAGGGCAAGGCAAGGTTTCAGGAACCCAATCAAAAGCACTGGAGTTTGTGGTGAGACCTCTGTCCAAGCAGAAAAAAAACAAAACAACAAAAAAAAACAGGACATGAGAACAGGAGTGCCATGGCACAGACTGGGCAAACATGGTGGGAGATGGGAGGGGCACACAGGCACCATCTACTCACTCTAAAACATTACACCCCAGTAGTGGATTTGGGCACCTTACACTCTTTTAGGCTGCATCAGGGACTCCTTAGAGAGAATGCAGTGCTAAATTAGCAGGATTGAGGAAGGCAGGCAATGATAGGGTAGCAAAACAAGCAGGAGAATCTCACCTATAAAATGGGGATAAGAATATTACTTATCTTGTAACATTGCTTAGATTATTCAGTCAACAGTGTAGGTAAACTGTGTAGCCTGGTGCCTTATTCGATCCTGGAGAACCATTCAAGATCTTTTTAATATGATCCTACCTTGAATATGGTCAAAAGTCAAGGAGTTAAAAGTCTGGTATGAGAATTGTAAATTCATTCAAGGAAATAATACAGTAAAGAAAGAGCAGCTAATTTTACTTTTAAAAAGAAATCATTGATACAATGCAAACATGCAGTTTATGTGTTTTCTTATTGGTTTAATGAATTTCTTGATAAAATTTTATCTGCTCAGTTGGTTAGAGATTGGTTAGTTTTCCTTTATAGTAACAGTAATAGTTTTAGTTTTTCTGATAGTAATGACTAACGTTGCTGTATTTTATTTTCTAAATTGATATGGTACTATAATATCACTCTATCTTTCCTTGTGTTCTGGGAAAAATTAGAAAATTCTTTCCATTTCAACAGCTCAGGAGGTGTTTGTGGCCCTCCCCCGCAGTGCCATTCACTGCAGAATGTGGAACATCCTGTGAGTTGTCTCCAATGCCTGGTCACTCAGAGACCCCACGCACAGGAGGAAACCTTGATCCCCAGTACTGAGAGCTGTCTGCCAAGGCCCTTGGAAGTAATCTTATCCTTATCTGAAAGCCTAGATTCTAATTCTGTCTGATCACAAAAGGCTAGGTCTCAGCCTTCCAACAGAGCTGCTTAGACCAAAGCAAGAGCTGCACGGGTAAACTGCCAGAGGACATCAGAAGGTTAGAGGCAGCAATTTTTATTCAGTTTAAATGTGGACCCTTTAGCTTTCTTCCCAGGAGGGAAAATGTATTTAATATTATTAGGGGAAAATTTCCACTAACTGCAGTCATGTTCAAAGCCCTCACGAAAAATACTTTGAATGCACGACGCTTCTCTCAGGAAAGAAGATATTCATCAGTTCAGAGGAGGAAAAGGCGTCAGACATAAATTTCTCCCACCTACCCTAGCATCCATGGTTAAGGGAACTAATTTGGTTTTGCCTTATCTTTATGACAAAAGAATTTTTGTCCGACCTTTCAAATTCCCCTCAGTCTGGAGATTACATAACCAGAAGGTATGGTAGTGAATTCTCAAAAGAGAGGAGAGAGGTGAAAATGGGATAAAGTGTGGAATCACCAATCGCTGCCTAAATTTTCAGACTCTGGGAGCCTTCCCGAACTGTATCCATAAGCCACAGCAAGATGCTTAAATCTCCCCATCCGTTTTTTTCATTGTTAAGTTGTATTACTTTTTGACAGACAGGAAACATCTACCCCAGCTCTTATTTAAATGAGAGACATCACTTACATAAAGAAGAAACTGCAAAACATGGCTACCATTACTATATATTATTTTCTAAAATGGTTTATAATGAAACACTCAGCATAAGTAGTCAAAATTAAAAGAGAATCATAAAGTACAAAGTGAATCCAACTGAATAAAGTCAGAGCCAAATCGTTGTTCTTTAGTAAATGTTCACTAGAACCTCAAAAGTGTACATGAAAAACTTTAGAAATAAAACAGCTGTACAGAATTCAGCTTACTGCTCTGTATTTAGTATGTGCCAAATGAACTTTTACTAAATTTTCCATCAATAACTATGTTAACCAGTACACATTTATATGATCTTAGGGGAAGTCTGTGCAGCCTCAACATAACTGAGTTAATTCTGTATGATAAATTCTACCGATAATATTCCAAAATGATACTGTCAATTCCTCCTTATTGATCTAGTTAATTTATCAATCCCACATTCCATTTTATGTTTGACCTCAAAATGACATACAAACATAATAAAAGTGAGAATTGAGGACATTTGCAGATGAGGTTCAAAATCTAAATTCATGACCATGTGGGCATCCAGAATAAAAGAACTCCTGCCATGTGCTCTCCAGGGATCAAGGTGGCAACAGGCTGTTGCTGCAGCCAGGCCCTCTCTTTTGAAGGAGGAAATTGCCCTATAGCAATTCCTCCAGGCGGCTCAGCACTCTGCTGTAGAGAAAATCCTATCAGGGCATTACCTGATTGGGCACATTGATTTTGCCCTAATAAGTATGGATTATCTGCCAGGCCATGGCCTCCTTCTAAGTGCACTGAGGAGAAAAGGCAGTATATATTCTTCTCTCACCAGGCTAGTAGCTTAATCTATTACCTTACATGGTGACCAAGGCAGCCTCTGATTAATATGATTCAGCCAGTTTGGGAAACTGGTTGGAGAAGCAGGGAAAACTGTTGCAGTGCTTCACAAATGATTGATTCTGAGATGCCACATAAAGAATGCTTTAGAAAAAAAAAATAGGTACAGTTAAAAATTGTAGGCAAAGGTGAATATTTCTAAGTGTTCATACAACAGCAGACCTTCCTGCCTAACCCCCTTGATATCTTTCAGTAGTCGGCTTTAAAGTTGGAGTAATTTTTTACCTTGGACTTCTTAGACCTCCAATAGTAAGACTGGTTGCTTTTATAGGGGGAACTGGTCCTGCTAGCTTTGAGTGATTTCAACCTCAATTGTAGGCAGCAAGGAACACTCATTCCACAATCTAGTGTGAGAGGGAGAGTTCCTGACTGAGATGGATGGACTGCCCTGGGATGGTCCATCCTCCACCAACAAATCATATAGTTACCCTCCAGGTCAATTTCTCTATCTTCAAAACGGGATTGATAGGCTAAACAGAATACTGAGGCCAAATATTTTAAGAACATTCCAAAAATGTATAATTCTTTGAATGGGAAGCAAACAAGACTATTAAGATAGCCAGGGAGCATACACTGAACATGCAGAGGCAGAGAATGGAGGCAATTAGTCAAACAATTCTTGCAAAATACTTCCACCTCCCACAAAGAAGAGAAAAACAATACACACACTTACCACTGCTTATCTCATTAATCTGAGAACAGTAAATCCTCACTTAATGTCATCCATAGATTCTTGGAATTGAAGCAAAAAAGTTTAACAAAGCCATATGCTAATTGGTATAAACATGGGTTAAGCTCCTAAGGCATCTCATCAACATTATAATAAAAGGAGTCTGAAGGAAACCACAATGAGGACTTTCTATATTTCAGATAAAAGAAAAATTTGGGCTGTCTGAATTACCCAGATAGTTCCCTTAAACATCTCAATTTCACATATGTAGGGATAACCTCAGTAAGAACAATATTCTCTTCTTTTGGGAATGAGGTCCTAGACTTTAAACCACTTCCTTCCCTTTAAACTGCTTCTTTCTGAGAAAGACAAATTATTATGCTATCTTCACCCAAATGGAAACTTAAGACTTTAGAAGACCACTAGAACTACCTGGAATTTAGCTAAACAGTTAAGGTTTGGAGTCTTCTAGAAGGTGTCTCTTTAAGACATTTCTCTCTGGTGATAGACCAAACCCCAGAAATTCCTGGGTTGCTCTTGCAAAGCATCACAATTTAGCGCTGTGTTTGTGCTGCCAGGAGATGTAAATAAAGATCATAATAAATTGCAATGCCTCAGATTCAGACAATTTGGGGGCGGGGGGCGGGATTTTACTATGGTCATTACTCTAATTTGCGATCAGAGTTTGTGAAAGTTCTTCCCAAACCAATAGATGGATAAGAGAATGATACAACAACATCATACATTCAATCTAAATATTATTCAGTGAGGAGAAAGAGTGAGGGGGAAATTCATCCGCTGTGACTTGCTCTTTGATTCCAGAAATAAATCTACATTTCTAATTTTTCAAAGACATTTCATACATATATCTGGAAGCCTACACTTCTCAATTTATAAGACTAATTTACCCTCAATTATTTTTATAGCTCAAATATGTCATTTATCATAACTTCCTTATCATTCTCCAAGAGGAAAAATTTTCCTTCTAAGTTTTTCTGACCAGTCTAATAATCAAAGTGACATGAGACAGATTAGCAAGAGAAAAACAAATTAAAATTTAATAACATGTATACCTCCTGTACTCATAGAAGAGACCCAGAAGAACTGAGTAATTGCCAAAATGGCTGAAGCCATCACCTTAAATACCACCTTCATCTAAAGACAAAAGGAAATGTTGTGAGTGGGAGTCGGCCATGGGAGGTTACCAGGAAACGCACAGTCAATAAGGAAGGGTAAGGTCATCACGCAGACTTCAGACCAGGGCCTTCTCCACTGATAGTAATAATAGGCCTGAAACAGTGAAAGAAACATCCTTACAAAAGGTTTCCCTTACAAATCTAAGTGTCCTTTACAGAGGGTGACTTCTACTTGTTTTTCAGAACTTTTCTCAGGTCTACTGTTTCTTAAAAATTAACCAGCCTAAAATAACCCTTATGCCAAAGAAAGATTTTTTTGAGGGTGGCAAGTTCTGTTCCTTTATATCTTCAGAAAGTGGGTCATTTTAATAATGTATAATAGTTATTGAGAATTTTAATTCAAAACTCATTATTTATGTTATATCTTTGCCGTAGCCTTGGGTGGAAGACAGGTAGCACTCTATATTTATGACTACAAGATGTTACATGTAACTTCCTGAGTATACTCAGGTTGCTTAGAGGAAAAAGTACTGCTTCTGGAAACACCTTCTGTTAAAATATTTTACTTTCAGGAGAAATTGACTGAACAAATGTGACAATGCAAACTTTATACCTACTTATGCTACTAATTATAAAATTTGGGCTCTGAGTGTCAGCTTTCCACAGCTCCTGTAAACTGTCAATTTCAAACTTTCTTATAACTTACTGCATAAGTCTTATCCCAAACTTGTGCAAAGTTCAAAATCTCCTCTGTTGGCCTTAATGCCATACCCTTTTATCCAAGCAGTGGCTTTGCCCTTGTCATAAGAGACAGGCTCTCCTTTCAGTTGCTATCTCAGACAACTGAGATAATGAACCCTACACCCCCCACTCCCACCCTCAGAAGAGCTGGGTTCATCCTGGACCCTGATTCAGAGTAGGGACAATCCAATATTACACAGGAAACCAAAGCGGAAAAGAAAATGGTGTCCTTACCAACGGTGCCCTAATCTTGCTCAGCAGGATTTTCTTAAAGACACAACTTGAAGCACTATGTTTATTTATATATATTTATGTCCATAATTCCAGATTGACAAACAATAAGTTGTTTTAGAGATTCAAGGAAAAATATGATGCAAGAAGATATGTCAAAATCAAAGATCTTGCTCAAAAATGTAATGTCTTGACTTGTCGACAGAAAAATAATATCGTCCAAGTGTTTCATCACCAAATGGATTTATTTGAGAAAAAAGAAAAGGTTGCAACGCAGAGCATGAATATATGGCAAGCCATGTGCACATTTCAGCCTGTGTGCCAAGGTGGAAGGGTATTTATTTAACAGAAAAAAAGGAAATTAGAATCATGGAAGGTGGAAGGGTATTTATTTAACAGAAAAAAAGGAAATTAGAATCATAGAGCTTTACTATAAACACAGAGTTCTTCCTGTAGGGTTCTTGCATAGGGTTCTTGCATAGGGTTCTTGCAATTATGTAGAGCTCAAGAACTTCCATAAGCCCTAGCTCCTCCCCTATACCTTTCAGGTTGATTGTGTTTGCTTAAAGTTTCGGTTCATATTTATCAGACTACAGAAAGTAAGTCAAAGCAGTATAACTATATTAGGTTCCGAAGTTTTAAATATTTGTGGGAAAATACCTTCTTATACCTAAAGAAGCCTATAAACTAAACAAGTATATATGTATGTGTGTGTATATATGTGTGTGTGTGTGTGTGTGTGTGTGTGTGTAAATATATATATTTGGACCCCTTATAATTGAATATTAGGTTTAAAAGGGGTTGTAGCACAGTGAAGCTTGTGGGGGCATAAAAAATAGTTTTTCTTCCACCTTTCTAAGTTTTTCTGGCTAGACTAATAATCTAATCAACATAAGGCAGATCTAGAGGAGAAAATGACCAAATTTGTCATGTATGTACATATGAGGGTGCCATAAGAATATGAGACTTGAGGGGAAGTAGAGTTTGCCACCCCAAAATATGTCTTTTGGGATATTGATCATTTTAAGTGGATTATTTTTAAGAAATGAAAGACTCAGGAAGACCCTTTCACCTTCACCCTAATTGCTTAAAGGAATGTAGGTAGAGGATCTGCTCCAGGAAGGGAGCTATTATCATAGACAACAGTTTAATATGAGCTAGTATGTGGTAGACAGGGAAGAACCTAGCAAGGCCCCTTTGATCAAATTCCTCTTTGTTTCCCACTGTTAAAGATGGCCCAACAAACATTTATTTACCAAACATTTGCTCTTCTATCTTCATGTGAATTGCCTTCCCTAATCTTTAAAGTCCCAAACTACAATCTCTACCCCTTTTTCTCCTTAGCTCAATATGGCATATAAGCCTTAACTGCCCAACCTGCCCTCAGGCCCCATATTCTTAGGGAAACCCCATATACTTAATATATTTTGTCATTTTCTCCCATTAATCTGCCTCATGTCAATTTGATTATTAGACCATCCAAAAGAACTGAGAAGAGGAGAAGGAAAATTATTTCCTCCCCTACAGACCCCATTGGGCATATTGGGCATTTGAGGCTTATATTTCAGTCTTGATTAGGAGGAGAATGGCAGGGGTCTAAGATTTCAAAGGGAAGGTAAACAATCACAGATAGATGAGAATGAGTAAACAAATTCCCGCTGGGCCTCCCAGAAACAATGAGAAACATAGGGGATCTAACAAACAGACTTTTGCTTGTTCCCTGCTGTCTGCCACACTTAATTAATATGTGCTAAAATGAATATGCTAAGCTTCCTTTCTGAAGCAGGCTTTTCTATATGAATTCCTTTAGGCAGGTAAAGAGGTTGATAAAACAAAACAATAAAACAAAACAAAACAAAACTCATCTTGTGCTTGTTGGGCTTTGTTTTCATCTCAAAAGAATTTGCATGCCAGGGTGGCAAATTCTAGAGGACTCTTTTTGGACACTTACAAGCTCAAATGCTGACTTACGGGCCCATTAAATTAGTAGTAATATTTGCAAGACCTAAGCAAAATAAGGGGAAATTTGTGTGTATTTGAGTTCCAGGAGATGTGTGTGTATGTGTATAATTGTAAGCTTCCTACTATCCTTATCCTGAAAGACCTATTCTTTATTATGTCATTCCTATTATTTTCTGTAAAATTATCTCATATTTATGAAATGATGGTGTAATAGCTGTTTTGCTTTTCTGTTGTCCATTGGTTTGTTTTTTACTTGCCAAAATTAGATGTTGAAAACCTGACATGTCACCAAATTTTGGGAGTGACTTGGGTATTTTACTGATCCTTGAAACCTTATGTCTGGGATATAAGATGACTTATACCAACCTCTATCTGACGTTTAGTGCTTCTTAGCAACTTTCACCCATTAGCCTTAGTTCTAGCTCCAGTAGCCACATGGACTTGATTGCCCTTCTTCCACATGAAAGCACTTTTCATAGTTGAAGACAGTTCTTCTGTTCTCCCCAAAATCTTTTTCTTCAGAATAAAAACTCCTTTATTGTCTTCAACTATCCTTTTGAGCCAGATCTCTTAAAAGAGCATGTGAGAATGAAGAAAAAGACAGAAATCGATTTCTGTCTTAAAAGACAGAAATCGATCTATACTGTCGTTATTATTATTATTGTCTATAGAAAGAAATCATATCTCTTCTTGTTTTCTAAATAAGGAAGCTGAATCTTACTGCCTAAACCAAGATCAAACAGCTTATAAATGATACTTAGTACTCAGCAAATCAAAATGTCTTGCCCTTGATGAATGTATGCATTAAAACAAAGGACAGAGACAGTAGCAGATGTATATAAATTGATTCTATAAACGTTTTTATTGTATAAACCATGCCATTCATTACTGTAGCAGCAAGGTTATAGGGGACATGGTAGAAGTCCTACTTTTGAGGAACTCACTATCATGACAGCATATAAATAAAATAGTGAAAGTATGAAAAAGTTGCATGAGAAAATAGAAGCAGAAGCAACTCATAACCCTTGAGAGAGCTGGAAAGACTCAAGAGAGGAGTGACATTTAGGCGAGGCCATGAAAGATGAGTAAGAGTTTGTCAAGAAGACTGAATCATTACCTAAGAAATTTACTGCAGAAGGAATGACATGTTTGGAGGAGAAATAGAATGTTCATTTCCAATAGAGTTCAATTCCAGAGTTAAACTTCAAGTAACTTTGAGCATCCAAAGGAAATAGACAAGAGGCAATTACACCATGTAAAAGAAAATTGAAAAAACAGACTTGTGAGGTACATACACACAAAAAAGTAAAGCTGGAAATAACTTTTTCATTATTCTACCAAATTGGAAAATACTTTGTAGATAAGCTTAGGATGAGTTACTTTTAACTATGATCCAAGAGGGGTTTTGTTTTTGTTTTTGTTTTTTTCTGAACTATGGTGCAGAAATACATTTTCATTGCTAAATGATTAAGTGAGAAAGAAAATAGAAAAAATATCCTCCAAAGAAGTGAGTTTCAACAGTGTGAGAATAAACTTAATCATCATCAAACTTTCTATCTTTAACTCACAGATACATATATACAGTTATCTACAGCCAATAAGTTCTCAGTATTTAAAGAATATTTACCTTAGTTTGCCATTACTAGAAAAACAGAAGTACAGAGGTAGACTTAGCTTTGAAATTCCTTGAGATTGTCTGCTTAAGATCATTTTCCTGTAACTATGGAAGTGACTTCTTGATACAATAAGGACTCCGTGATACTTTTCATCCTAGCAGAGGTAGGTAGTTTGTTTGAGTTCCAGCAGATGTGAAGCCTGTCTCAGAGATATGAAGATAGGGATTTGCCATCATTAACTGTCTTTAAAGGGATATGGCTGGTGGACTGAGAAACCTGCCAAGGATTCAGTGTCTATTGTGTGCCAAGTGGTGTTGCTCTGTTCTGTTCAAGAGAAGGGAGCTTATATCAGGGTCACTCTGTAGTGAGATCAGCTGCATATAACACTTTGCACTTGCAAGAGACAATTCTGGCTTGATCTCTTCAATCATGTGTTCACCGAGCCTGCCTCCTCCATGCCCCTCTCTAACACCACAAATTCTACTCCTGGTCTCATGGAACGTGAGCTTGGACCTCATCATCTCACCTTCTGGTTATGCTTAAACACAATGCCATACACATAGTAGTAGCCCAATAACTATTTCTTGTTTGATCAGTATGGACCAAAATAACAATTAAATATTTTGAAAATGAATTTGAATCAACAATACCTAGTAACACTGTCTGCTCACAGGCTTAGGATGCAGCTTAAGAAGACTTCACGAACATTGATCCGGAAACTCCCTACCAGGATCATTTACTCCTTCCTTTTTACTCATCTCTTGAAAGTTTTAACTTAGAATTTTGAAAAATAACCTGGATAATAAATTTGGTTTATTTTAACCTTTAATGCCACATTGAAATTTACTGAACAAAATGATCTCTGTCTGTCCTGAGGCTTCTATTTTGGATTCTCTCTTGGCATCATTTTAGCAGGCACTTAAAAATGGAATTTTTTTGAGCTTGGATGAGATGCAGAATAATTTTCTGTTATGCATAACTGCAAACGCAAGAAAAGTATTTCAGAAAAAGAAAGCTGTCTCTGGGTGGTTGTAAGAATAATTTGAGATTGGACTGATAGAGAATTTAATTTTAGCAGCTTTAATATGTGGAACAAAATACTATAATCTTGCTTTCATACTTAGTGGTATATTTCTAATAATACCTAATAGCTGTGGTTGATATATGTTTCAGTTGCATCTAAAGAATTCTCTTCCATATGCCTGCATTATTCTGTAAATATAAGTTGAATAAGCATTTCAATGTATTGTTGTTTATTATCCATCCTTCAGAGGTAGATAGAGCCAAGGGAAGAATCCTTTGTAAATACACTCCAATAATGACCTCAGAACATTTAATTTATACACAAAATATGCCATAATTCTTTCTGTTGGTAGCTTGTGTTACATATTGATGGCAAGAATATTAAGAACCTTCATTAGGAACATAAATTTTCAAAATAAAAAACCAAAACTTAAATGCAACCCAGTCAAGGATATTTTCTCTTGGGCTATCTATTGCTGGTCATCCTCTCTCCAACAAAAGTACCAAGATAATTTCAGAGACTATTACACTAAAAAAATATCGCTCTTGTATATATTGACAGGAAGCACTGTCTGGGAAGAAAAGTCATCTTATCCCAGAAGCCTGCAGAAATTGTCCAGTGAGAAATAATGAAGTAAATCCAATGTGGCAAACCAAGACAACGAAAGTAAAGACACATTTGAAAAAGGCTTTCAAAACAAATGTGAAGTTTTCTTTTGAAAATTTGTGAGTACTGCATAGACCCTACTCCTTAAGGCTAGGGGAAGAAAAAAGGCCCTATCTTCTCTGTAATAAACCTCTCGAAGGAAAATTTGAGAGATAATTTGTGGTATTGTAGATAATCCGTTTTAAAGTGAATTATAAAAGCGAGGCCATAATGTAAAGAAGTTCAATGGATAGTTTTCCAGCCAGCTCATGATAGAGTCGATGTATTCCTTGTTCTCTTTCTCCTTGGTACCACTAAATACTGATGAAAATCTTTGCCCCCTTGGCCCCTGGTCACAGCATTTGCCTTGAGCCTTCCTTCCTCCCTAACCATGTTCTCACACCTCTGTGTACCTACTATCCCCCTCTGATCATTAATGCATGTCAAGGCTTTTGCTTATGTAAAGTTATGGAAATCCATCTCTTTAATTCTGTTTCCCACATCAAATCTAATGCCTAGAATCCCACGCATTATCTTCTTTTCAAAACCTGGAGTACCTCCGAGCTGTTCTCATCCTGGCAAAGGCACACTCATCCTTCCAATCACTCAGATCCACAACTACAGCCAACTAATATCTCACACTTATGCCCCTCATCTAGTTAGGCACCAACCCCTCGAGATTTTTTCCATTGTATTATCACTTAACATTTATTTCTGGGTGATGGGATTTTATAACAGCATATGTTAATCATCTAAAAACACGTACCACATCTTTAATCAACATATAGACAATGAATTTTCCTATAATTCTGTCTCTTGTGTCTGTCTCTTTCTTATCTCATTATGAAGCTTTGTATTCCTCTTGACTTCATTCCTCAGCTCATCCCACTTGTCCTCAATCTCACACTTCCATTCTGTCCATTTGAAGCAGATAACCTCACTTCTGACTTGACTAAGTTTAAAGGCTTCCAATGTGTGCTCTCCCCACTGCCATTCTTAAAAACCTCAAAATTTCTCAGAGTTCTCAAATATTCCTTTGTCATAGTTTCCAACTGATCCTGATTCTTTGCCTCCATATTTGATTTTAGATCTTGGCCTGTTAATGGATTATCTCTCTTTTTCTCTCTTTTTCTCTCTCTGTCTCTATCTCTCTCTGTCTCCGTCCCTCTCTGTCTCTCTCTCTCCCTGACCCTGTCTGTCTCTCTGTCTGTCACTCTCTCTCTCTCTGGCATCTTCCACTTCTTTCTGGGTCGGGGCATGGAGGGGGAGGTGGAAAAACCTTTCTTTCTATGTACAACATTCTCAAGTACTACATCAAGGAAAAAGGCCTTCTTTAGCTCTTCTAATCTCTCTAGGCAACTTTCCCCTTTCCTTACACCATTCTTCTTGAGAGAGATTTGCCTTGCTTTTCTAACTTCCTTCTAATTCTTCGACTCACTGTACTATTTTCAGTCTTTAGAACTCTACTGAAATAACTATCTTGAAGATCATCATTTAACTCTTGAAAACAAAATCTAATAGCCTCATTGTAATTCTTAGCCCTGCTGGCTTCTGTGATACATTTGCCACTACCAACAACCCCCTGATTCTCAAAAATGTTTCTCCCTTGGTCCTGTGACTCCTCCAATCCTCAGAGTTCCTCCTATCTTCTTAACACTCACCGGGTTTCTTTTTTTTTTTTTTGGCATGTCTTCTTTTTATCTCTTAAATATAGATTTTCCTCAAGGATCCATTGTTAACTCCTTCCCTTTGTTGTTTTTGTTTGTTTGTTTGTTTGTTTGTTGTTTGTTTGTTTTTTAGATCAATTCATTGGTTTACACGAGACTGGCTAGCAAATTTGTATCTCTTCTCTCTTAAAATGCAGACTAGATCTCTAACCACTTCCCAAACAGCTCTATTTGGTCTTTTGCAGGCACCTCAGACTCAATATGTCCAAAATGTAGCATATCATCTTTCCTACAAATTTTCTTTCCTAGACTGAATTTTCTGTTTTATCAATTGTCTTTTATCTTAAAAAAAGATATGTAGTGGAATTGTTCTATTTACTCGACCATTTCTTCCTAGATACTTTAAGTGATCCTCATTACTAGAGTATCTTTCTTTTTTTACCCCCAACAATTCAAATTCTGTGTAACTCCTTAGATCTAGGTGTCGAGTCTCTACTGACTCATGGTCTGATCACTTTTCTCCTCTGCTGTATCACTTATGGGTCATTCCTTTGATTCAACATTTAACAAAACATTAATTGTGATTAGTTTATTTTTGCATCATATTTTCATGTAATCTTTTATGTGTGTTTTTTTATTTATTTTTATTTTTATTTTTTTAACGCCCAGAGCACCTGGTATTCCTAGGAGGTCTCCCATCCAAGCACTACCCAGGCTCAACCTTAGCTTCCAAGATCAGATGAGATCGGGCACATTCAGGGTGGCATGGCCGTAGACTGTGTTTATATTTTAATTACTCAATTAAATCGTAATTTATTTTAAAAATATAAATTATTTATTACATTTTCTCAATCTGTGTTCCCCATTCATGTAACCAAAACATGTTTGTGGGATTTGCAGTATATATCAAACACAATATTGGAGAAAATTTTTTATGACATGCTCCTAGCCATAGAAGAATTTATCATCTAATGGAAGAGTCAGAAATAAAAATAAATAGGTATAGCAATGATGAATGTTGTGTTAGAGGTGTGTGCAGCGTACTTTGGGCACATGAAGAAGAAATGCCTTAACAGATTAAAAATTGTCACAGAAGATGGCACCTGGGTCTATTGTTAAGTGAGGAATAATAGCTAAGAAGATGGACAATGATGAAAGGGCATTCTAGGCAGAGCAAAGGTAAATAGTGAAAAAAAAACAGATAGTTTATTTGTAGGTCACAAATAATTAGGTGTGGGTAGATGGAGGAGAGACAATTTGGAAAGACAGACTCATAAAAGCCTTTAAATACCAACCTAAGAGTTTGACTCAATCCTGGGTACGATGAGAAACTGTGAGGAGATTTTTAAATTTAACCTTTCAATGAAGTCATATATACATTAAGGTACACAACTCAGATTTACAACTCTATGAATTTTGCAAAACAAAACACACCTGTGTAGCCAACACCTAGATTGAGAAAAAACAAAACAAAACACTATTAGAATCCATGGAAAGACTTTAGACAATTAAAATATATTATCAGACTTGCATTTTGAAAAAAATTTTTGGCGGAAGAAGCTGTTGGCAGAGACCTCATTTAAATAGCAAAAGCAAAAAATAAAAAAGTAGTGGCATTTTGAGTAAAGAGGAGGGGTATGTTTAAGAAATATTTAAGAGGCAGAATCAGTAACATAAGAGGCAGTATTTTAATAGACCATTATGCTCATAGGGACCAATAATGCCCTTATGGAACCTACTCTGTGGATCTTTAGCAAAGACCCTGTTTTGTAAGATTCAGAGAGACAGAACCAATAGTGTGTGTGTGTGTGTGTGTGTGTGTGTGTACACTCAAGATGTGGCAAAGTCATTTTATTGTGGTCCTGGTAACTTCAAGTTATCTTAGTAGATAGATAAGTAGATAGATGACAGATAGACAGACAGACAGACAGATGGATAATAGAGATTTATTATAAGGAATTGGCTCACATGATTACATGATTATGAAGGCTGGAAGTCCCAAGATCTGTAGTCAGCAAACTAGAGACCCAGGAAAACTAATGATATACGATCTAGTCCAAGTTCAAAGGTCTGAGCACCAGAGAGCAGTATGGTATAAGTTCCAGTCTGAAAGCAGGCAAGCTGAAAGCCCAGAAGCTGAAGTTCCAGTATGAGCCCAAAGGCAGGAAATAACTGACGTCCAACTTAAGGTAGTTAGGCAAGAGGATTTGCTCTTACGCAAGGGATGATGTCTTTGTGTTCTATTCATGCCTTCAACTGATTGCATGAGGATCACCCACAGTAGAGAGGGCTCTCTCTTTTATTCCAATTTAAATGTTATTCTTATCCAGAAACACCCTCCCAGACTCACCTAGAATAATGTTTGATCAAATGCCTGAGCATCCCAAGGCCCTTGCAAGTTGACACATAAAATTAACCATCACAGCCCCTGTCTGTGGGTTGTTCATTGAATGAGCACTAGAAGAATTGGGCTCTGTGACTTTCTACTTGTTCTACCTCTGTTGCTGATTTCATTTCTGTTTGCCATATTTTTTCTTTAGATGGTCTAGCAGCCCTTTTCTCTCTTTAGGGTAACTCAAAAATTCTTCTTTCATCCATGTACATAGATTTTTAATTTTAGTTCAACTGTTTCTCCATCAATTCCCATAATTACGGGAAACATATTATCCATCCGTCCACACAGTATATTTTCCATGCGCTATAACAATATTACTTATGTTATTATATGATAAGAACAATAAGGGAAAAGATATATAGAAAACAGTGGAAGCAATACATGTGTGAAAACAGAAGTCCACTTCCTTAGTGGTAAATCAGTTCTATTAAAAATTTTTATTTCTATAAATTAGAACAGGTAAAATATATTTTTTCTATTGCTTCTATTTTGTTATTTTATTTTATTTTATTTTAATCACTCAAAGCAAATGTATTGTCCAGGGCGTTTGCACACACAGTTGCCTTTACCTGAACATTTTTTTTTCTTTGTTTCTCCAGATTAATTGAGATATAATCGACATATAACATTGTGTAAGTTTAAGATGTGGTGTACAGCATAATGTTTTGATATATGTATATACTGTGATATTACTTCTATTTTAATTAATTGTCTGTTTATCTTGTCTTTAAGTATTGAATTTTTTAAGCCAATTAAACCAGTCCTGACCTAACAACTCTCTTTTTTCTTCCTCTAATTTTAGAAGTCTTTTTATTTATTTTTAGTAAATTTTAAACTTTTATCATGCTTAGAAAGAGCTCTGGAATGAAACACACTCAGTAATGGCTCGTTCCAGACCACCAGTCTCCTTTGTTGTCTGCCTGCTTATCTGACCACTTGTTTTAGCTTTCTCTCCTGGTACTCTCTACCCAACTCCCTAAATATTCATGCCCTATAAGCATCTCTCTTTGGCTCTTAATCTCTTCTCATTCCATGATTCTCCTCGAATAACTAATCTACCCCTATGGCTTCAACCATGTGTGAGTCTGAGAAACAGAAGCTAAGACAGAAGAGAAAGTGGGAAGAGAGCCAGCTGAGGCTGGGAGAGCCATCAGACTGTGGTGCCATTCTGACTCTAAGTGAAGCAGAAAGGGAAGGAAAGTCAAAAGTAACCTAGACTGCTGTGCAATTCTTAGTGTTTGGCAAGGTCACTGAGAGTCCTCAAACCAAAGCCGCTTATCAGAGAAGTCCCATCTCCTTTCCATATCTATTCATTGCCAGAAGTCATTGCAGCCCCAGACTTAGAAAAGTGTTTGGAGATTTTACTGTGGTCATTACTCTAATTCCTGGACGGAGTTTGTGAAATTTTTTCCCAAACCAATAGATGGATGAGATAACAATACACCAACTTTGCACATTCGATTTAAGTATTATTTAGAATTATTTAAGGAGAAATAATTCACTCTTTGTGTCTTGCTCTTTAATTCTATAACTGAATCTATATTCCTAATTTTTCAAAGACATTTGATACACGTATCTGGAAGCTTACACTTCTCAATTTATTTGACTAATTTAACCTTAATTGTTTTTATAAATCAGTTATGTCACTTAGCATGACAACTTCTTTCTCCCCATAAAGTAGATCATTTTAATAATGTATAATAGTTATTGAGAATTTTAATTTAAAACTTATTATTTATGTTATATCTTTGCCGTAGCCTTGGGTAGAAGACAGGCAGCACTCTAAATTTATGACTACAAGATGTTACATGTAACTTCCTGAGTATAACTAGGTTGCCTAGAAAAAAAACGCTGCTTCTAGAATCACCTTATGTTAAAGCATCTTATGTTCAGGAGAAACTTGCTGAACAAATGTGACAATGTACTTCGTACTTACTTGTGCTACTACTTTACAAAATTTGGGCTCTAAGTGTCAGCCTAGCTACTGTAAACTGTCAATTTCACCATCAAGTCTCATAAACTTGGGAATCCAAACTTTCTTATAACTTACTGCATAAGTCTTACCCCAAACCTGTGCAGAGGTCAAAATCTCCCCTGTTAGCCGTAATGCCGAATCGTTTGCCCCTATCCTAAGAGTCAGGATCTCCTTTCAGCCGCTATGTCAGGCCACCACTTTCACCCTCAGGAGTGCCACCCTCCTGCTGGGTTCATCCTGGATCCTAATTCAGAGCAGGAGCAACCCAGTATAACGCAGAAAACCGTAGCAGCAAGAGAAAAAAAAATTGATCTCCTGCCCTACAGTGCCCTAATGTTGCTCAGTAAGGTTTTCTTCAAGATAGAACTTGAAGCCTATTTCAAGTGGATGGGTTGGGTAAGATTAACATGACAAGTGACCCAATATTCTCTCTGTCCTTTTTAATAGTTGCTTACCCTTGTGGAGAGGGAGAGATTTTTCTCCACCTTTCTAGGCTCTGTCAGCTGGTCTAATAATTAAATTGACATGAGATAGATTAACAAAAGCAAATAATCTAATTTAATTACATACATATGAGACCCTCACATGCAGGAGAGGTTCAGGGAAAAAACAAAGGTACAATGAGGTACATGTGACAAACAGCCAAAGAGTGAGGTAAGGTGCCCTGAAGCTTCATAGAGGAGGAAAAATCTTCTCATATAGATAAGAACAGATATTTAGGAATTAGAACTTTCCTCCACCATATAGATAGGTCATAAAAAGTTATCTGTGGTCATAATCTTTATGAGTAAGACCCCTAATTTAAATTCTTTACAGGAGAGGTACGAGTTTCTCTTGAGTTCATGGGGTCTCAATTGCCTTCAACTCAAAATAATTCACATGCCAACACAGCTCATCTTGGGGAAACCTGTTCTGAACCTGTTTACTCTACATTTTTTCACTCTAACCTAGCATTTTTCTTTTTTCTTTTCTTTTTTTTTTTTTTTAATTTTTATTCCTAGCATTTTTCTTTATTCTAGGGGATTGTTCTTATCAGGATATCACTTCAATTTATACCTATATACTCATAGTTGCCACATCTCTCCTTTCCTCCACATGTGATTCAGAATCCGAGGAGCGTTATGTTCCAGGCGTCTTTTTCGACAGTTTCTACCTGTATCACTCAAGGCAAGTGGCAGTGTATAGGGTATGTGAAATTTGGCAGATGGAAAACTGTGGCCTCGGCTTTGCAACCCAGCATCAAGTGTTAGAAGACAAAAGACAGCAGAAGAAATTTAGGAAGATAGAACTTCGTTGTGCTCTTAGAAGGAGGACTTGTCAGGACTGTCATGTTCCTGTCTTGGTCCTTGGGTACAGTGCAATGTGGTGATATCAGCCTCTTTCCTAAGTGAGCTGCCCAGCAAGGCTGACTGTACTGAGGTAGTCCAAACCCTGCAGCACAAGATGAGTGATTTTCTGGTGAGTTAAAACCCTGTTTTCCCTTCAAGTTCTAAAGCAGCTTCATGGGTTTCACACCTTTTTTTCTCTTCATTGGTGCCCGTCTTCATTCTTGACCATGTTTCTCCAGCATAGTTTCCTTCATCCCTCTTTCGGGTCTCCATCCCCATTTTATACATTATGCCATTTCCTGTGAACCACTATTCCATCTGTGAATGCTCCTAAAGAGCTACTACTGACACTTATGTGTGGGGCTAAAACAAACAAACAAACAAAAAAAAAAACGAAACTTTTCCTTTCACTTTCTAAGTTCTAGCTGGGCTAATAAATTAATAGACAGATCAACAGGAGAAAATCAAATTTTTAATACACGCACATGGGAAATTCACATATTCATGAAAATTCCAAAGATGGTAAAGCAACATTGTATATATTTGACATTATGGCCAAAGAAGAAAAGGAAGGAGAATGGGTTTTAGATTTCAGAAGTGAGAATGGGAAATTTATAGGTAGGTGAAGAAGAGCAGAACACACATGGCAGGCAAATTCTTACGAAGCAACTCAGAAACCATGGGACCCAGGGGGCGGGGAGATGTATCTAGCTAACAGGTCTCAGCCTGAAGCCCTCTTATTTACCATACTTAATTCAATCTTAGGACATTGCTGAAGCCCTCTTATTTACCATACTTAATTCAAATTAAGCTAAGGCAATGTTCTAAGATTCCTTTCCTGGGGTAGGCCTTTCCATCCGAATCTCTTAGGCAGGGAAGGGGAGGGTTAAAGGTTTTTTCTAAATCTTTTGTTTCTGTATAAACAGCTCAAAATCAATATCCCAAAAAGGCAGGCTGGTAAAACTTTGGTTCCCCTCATATGTTTTCATGTGCTTCAGAGCTTCTGCTTGTTTTTCCCTTTGTGAACAGATACTGGTGGAGAATGGAACAAAACTGGGCACTGCCTTCTCATGGAAGCCAGGGACCTGGTCCTTAAGATAAGAGTCTTTCCTTTCTCCCTCTGCACCTCTCCCGCCCCCAACACACACACATACCATCACCTCTGTCACCAATTAGCGGTACTCCATCAAAAACTGAAGAGACTGTCATACAATGGTAAGGGTGACTCTAAGGATAGTAGACATGTAAAGTCATTATGATATAGGGTAGTGGTTGGCAAACTAGGGCCTGTGGATCAAATCCGGCCTGCCACCTGTGCTTGTATGAGCGAGGCTTATTTGAGTGTCTGTTGTGTATGGCTGTTTTCACACTACAAATGGCAGAGTCAAATAGCTGAGACAGAAATGAATTTTACCTACTCTGTGGGCCTTTAAAAAAAAAGGTTGCATCTCCTGATCTGGGACATTGCTGAGCCAAAAATTTTATCACTCTGGGACTGTATGAGTAAGTGTATAATCATAAATATAATTGTCCTGGGGTGGGATTTTTTGAGAGCGGAGTTGCTGACAAGGAGAGCACCATCCTACGTGCCAAGTTCCTGCCTTTCCTGCAGCAGAGAGAAAGTTCTTTGCTTGGAGTATTAGAGAAATCTCCAACTTAACTCAAAGAACATAGTTAATAATTACCAGAATTGAATGTTAAAGGAATCCTCAATTGACTGAGTGCAGAGATTGACTTGTGGGTATAGACTCCTCAGGCCCAGCTTAATTTTTTTGATTTTCTTTGCTTTCAAGGAAAAAGAAGTCACCTCTGGACCCTCAACCTGGTTTCGTCTTTGCCCCAGTGAGTATTACTTCTACCTTTCCCAGCTCGCAAAGATCTGAGCTCAACTGTAGCCAGGACAAGTGAGAGTGCAAAACTAAGCCACCCACCCTCCACTGCTTTTTGTCCCTATTTAATTTCTTAGTGGTTGCCCTGCTCTCCCTACTCCCTGCTCCTGCGCTCCCTTATCCCTAGCCCTTCCTGAACATTTAACTCTGTTTTTCAGTTTTATGATTCGTGGTTCTTTTATCTTACCTCATGTCTTTTATGTGTATTTACAGTATCCCCATGAACTTCCTTGTCCCCAGTTGACAGCCTCTAAGCCCCTGGCCTGTAGCTTTTCCCAGGCTTACCATCCCATCCCCTTCAGCTGGGTATGTACCCTGGGAATATTGTAGCAGGGAGAAAATAGCCTGAGAAAGCAGAATAGAAAAGAATCAGGTGGGAGGAGTTGAGAAATTAGAGAATAGCTTGGAAATTTTAGGGCCTGAGTGTGTGTGATGTAGAACATTAAAAGGGCTGCAAGAATTGGGGTCAGATTTTCTTTTTCCGGTATCTTTTTCCTCCACACAGTCTCTCTATCCTTATCTTAGAACAAGCAGCCAAAGGAGGAAAAGTTCTCAATGGTGATCCTTGCCCGGGGATCTCCAGAGGAGGCTCCTCTGCCCCT
>NW_006431925.1:426661-429575 GCF_000325575.1 Pteropus alecto | reverse complement strand
CCCGCCCCGCCCCAGCACTCTGAGAACTGGCTCAACGGGTCTCAGGGTTGTTAGGCCACCTGAATAGGGAACCAGCAGCTGCCTAGCCTCTGGTTTTTTCTCTCCTTCCTTTTCGTCTTTCTCAGGGTTCATCGGCTCCCCCCTCCTCCTGAGTTTGCTTCATACATTTTCAAGAGTTGATTCCCATCAGAACTGCATCTTCCATTCCACCCATGTATGTCCAGGATCCTTTAGTTTACTTGGTTCATTTCTCAGTTTTCCGGTAGGCCTTGCTGTTTTCAGAGCTAGTGCAACTTTCTTCGTATTAAAACTCTTAGTCGCTCTCCCACAGTATATATCAGGAAACAGGCACAGTCGGAAGTTGTACCAGTAACAACATTGTAATACTGGAAATTTCATTAGACCAGCCCTGGGCATGAACCAAGACAGTCCACAGCCCTTGGATTAGTCATGGCTTGAAGAAGAGAAGACAGAGCACAGGGCTGTGCCTGACAGGGAGTCTGGAATTTCTGGTTTCAGTGTGAGCCAGGGGAGGGGCCTTCATGTAGAGGGAGGGCGGGAAGCTGGGGCTGGGCCCCAGTCAGCTATGCAAGGCTGCGTAAGCAGAGGCAGCACAGAACAGAGAGGATCTCAACACCTTCCTCAATCGCAGGAGTGGACACTGCAGCTTTGACCACCTAAGGCACCACACTTGCTCCAAAACTTGTAGCTCCATTTGTCATTCTGAGGCCCAAGGATGGAGCCACTATTAGGGGTGAAAATTGGCTGCCTGTTTGCCCTGCTGGCTCTCACCCTGGTCTGTGGCCTCATTCCCATCTGCTTCAAATGGTTCCAGATCAAGGTGGCCACAGGTATAGCCCTTCTGTATCTTTGTCTGCATAACACAGGTTTGACTTCAACCCTGTCACCTTATCCTGACACCTTGCTCTGATTCCTTCACCATCCCCAAGCTTGGGATGTCGGGTGCTGCCTGTTGCTCTTTAGTCACCTTTGTCCATCTCCTCATTGCCAACTGGATTATAACTCCTGCTTTTCATTAGGTCGTCACCGCCGGGTCCTCAGCCTCCTGGGCTGCATTTCTGCCGGCGTTTTCCTGGGAGCAGGGCTCATGCACATGACCGCTGAAGCCCTGGAGGGAATGGAATCGGAAATCCAGAAATTTGAGATGCAGGTGAGCAGCTGAGTATCAGGGCTGGGAGGCCGGAATGATGAACAGAACCAAGGGAAAAAGGGACGGGGTGGGGGAGGGGAGTGATGGAGCCAAGAACATGACTCCTGGGTGGAACAACAGGGAAGATGACAGCTCCTGTGTTGTGTGGAATAATGACAAGAGGTCAGACTGGGCTTTAAAGAAAGCAGTGGAACCAAAGGGACAGGACAGGAAACTGAGCTGCTCCATCCTCCGTCTAATTTCTGCTTTTTCCTCCATAGAACAGAATAGAGAGTGAACAAAATTTTTCTGGTGATGCTAATTCAGTTCACATAAGTATCTCCCACCAGTCCCTACCTGGAGGGTGAGGAGAACCAGAGACTCCTCTCACCCCCAGAGCCTTTGGAGAGGAGGACGTGAGGAATACCAGAACCCTCTGCTCCTCAGCTCGGACACTGTAGGAGGAGCCAACCTGATTCTTTTGGGTTTATGGAACCCCAGACCAAGCTCTTGCTTTGCTCTTGCATTCTTTCTCTGCACTCTTTAATATGCCTCACATCGTTTTCCGTATTTCTAATCCTACTGCCCCTGTATCCCTTGGTCCTCTGGTACCTTGTTGTCGTATGTCCGTATCTCCTCTGGGCTTCATTCCCGACCCTTTTTTATGTTCTAGTCCCACATTTCCCATTCTCCTCAGTCCATCCTTTGCACCTCCTTCCTTCCTTTCCCGTCTCACAGCCCCTCTCTCTGTTCCCAGATAGACTATCCCTACGGAGAGCTCGTCATCTCCCTGGGCTTCTTCTTGGTCTTCTTTATGGAGTCGCTGGCACTGCAGTGCTGTCCTGGAGCTGCTGGAGGATCCGAAGTGCAGGAGGAGGAATGCGGGGGCGCTCACGTGCTCGGATTCCACAGCCACGGACCTCTGCCCTCGCCCTCGCGCAGCCCCTTTCGAGCCCTCATCCTCCTGCTCTCACTCTCCTTCCACTCGGTGTTTGAAGGTCTAGCTGTGGGGCTGCAGACAACAGTAGCAGCTACCGTGCAGCTCTGTCTTGCTGTCCTGGCTCACAAGGGGCTCGTAGTGTTTGGTGTAGGACTGCGGCTGGTGCAGACAGGCACTGAGTCCCGATGGGCCGTGTTGTCTATACTGTTGTTCGCGCTCATGTCCCCCCTGGGCCTAGCCTTAGGGCTGGCTGTGGCTGGAGGAGACTCTGAAGGGGCACGAGGCTTAGCCCAGGCTGTGTTAGAGAGTGTGGCAGCTGGCACCTTCCTGTATGTCACCTTCCTAGAAATTCTGCCCCGGGAGCTGGCTGGTCCTGAAGCTCCTCTGGCCAAGTGGGGCTGTGTAGCCACTGGTTTTGCCTTCATGGCTCTTATTGCATTGTGGGCCTGAGAGATTCCTGACTTCTCTGACAGACTCCTCTAGAATGATCTCCTACCCCCAGGAGGCACCTCCCCAATGGCTTTGGCCCTCAGACATCTTCAGTGAGACTAAGTGGCATTCACTAGGCATCATCCCCCATGAATGGGCCCCAGCTCTTCCTACGTGAGATCCCATTGCTCATCCAAGACTGAGAAAAAGATGTTTGTTTAGGTGAGGGCCTATACATTGGAGAATTGATATAAAGACCATCACTCCAGATTTGACTCATCCCGTTTTTGCTACCATATGTAATAAAATGTCCATTTCACTCCTCTTCTTCAACCATGCTGTACTTCATTTCTTCAGGTTGCCTAAGAGCTGCCTGATGGAGTAGGGAATGGGGA
>NW_006431925.1:394194-426528 GCF_000325575.1 Pteropus alecto | reverse complement strand
CGTTCTTTCCTTTGGGGCTCAGGGCCCCCAGCTATTTCGTCTGCTCCAGCCATGTCCCCCAGACATGAGAGCATTTGCTGAAATTCCCACAACCTGCTCCTACCTTACCCACAAGTATTGAGATACTGAGCTAGAGTCCCCAGCATTTAGAGAGAAGAAGGGGCTACATTTTTTTCTACACTAACCACACCCACTCCACTCCCAGTACCTATTATCAGCCACCTGAAACATGTCCAACAGACTCTTGAGATCAGGCTGAATGGAGCCTTTTTCCATCTGGTTCCTGTTTTCACAGTGAGCCTTGTGTGGCCTCAGGGACGCAACTATTCTTCCAGCTCCCGTCTCCTTCCAGCTGCCTTGCACTGAGGGATTAAGAAGCAGTATGTTTTGGGGATGTCAAGTACGGCATAGGTAATATAGTTAATAATATCGTAGTAACTATGTATGGTGTCAGATGGGTACTAGATTTATGGGGAGATCACTTTGTAAGTTATATAAATGTCTAACAACTATGTTGTACACCTGAAACTAAAATATTGTGTCAACTGTAATTGAAAAATAAAATAATCATTTTTTAAAAAGAAGCAGTGTGTTTGGAAAGGGAGAAAGGTGCCGATAAATGCTGAGGGTAATTACTTGGTGCTGCCACATGGTGGCTTTCCTTCTGCCTGCCCTACCTGCCACTATGCCTTTGGCCCCTCCCCACTGGACCATGTGTCTTACAGTTGAGTAACCGCTACAATGTGTTGCTTTTCTTCAAAACTGCACAAATACAAAAACATTATCTACGTGAGGAGGAGAAAGATGACTGCTGCCCAGCCCCTGATGAGGAATATCTCAGACTTGGTAGAGAAACAGGTAAAGAGGTGTGCCCTGTGAGCTCACACACCCTCACCAGTTTGCCCCTTCGAATATTTTCAATGTAGAAGTCCAAGTGGCCTTAACATGAGCGAAGTTTCCTAAGTTTCATTCTCATCTCTCATTTCATTTCTGTCTTCTGTCCATCCCATTCACCTCCCTACAAATTAAGATATGCAAACCTCCTCACAGGCCCAGCTTACACACCCAGGGATGATCAGTGAGAAGCCAAGCTAAAGGCAAAACTAAGTAAAATGTCTGACACAGGAAATCATTTCCCTGAAGCACCATCCTATTCTGTTTCCCTTCAGTACTAAATGCACTCACACGTAACATGCTCAGAACAGCACCTAGTATGTTGTAATAATAATAACAGAGTTTCCTCATTGAGCACCTGCCAGGTAGACGTCATCCCCCCTTGTAAGTCCAGGGTCATGCACTCAGGAAAGTTAAATAACTTGATCACATAGCTAGCTGGGCTTCAAACTCATGTTTCCGTGATTCTAAGAAAAGTTCAATATATAGACTCTCTCCTCCTTACCTTTACCTTCCCCACCTTTACTTTACCTGTACCTCCCATCTTATATGTTAGGTCTCAGGAAAAAGCAGAGAGCACACTGAATCACTGAGGAAAGTTTAATAAAGGGAGGGCGCAGAAGGTGTGGGCAGAGTTAGGACAGAGCAACAAACATGGTGCAACAGCCTGGGGCTCAGTAACAGCAATGCTGTTACCTGGGCTGAAGAGAAGGAGCAGTTACCTGAAACTGGAGAGGGCCGTCCACTAAGAGCTGTGGCCTTTGGTGGAGGGCGACAACCAGCATGCAAGGACTCCACAAGGAGCGCTCTAAAGCTTAACACTCAGTCCTCCTGCTACAGTTTCACTCTTTGTGTACTTTCAAGAGAATTACCCTTTAAAATTCCTTCATGAATTCCACGGTTTCAAGCTGATGCCACAAGGCTCTTGTCACTGTATTCTTCAGTTTTATTCTCCTTCCCATTGAACTCTCTTAGTTATTTTAGACTTCTATCCCTAAAGTCAGGGAAACATGTTCCTTGAGAATGAGAGGAAGAGAGAAACAGGAGTCCTAAGCCTGAAATGGAGCCCAAATATTGGGAGTTTGTGGTTCGGCTTCTATGAAGACATCTCACCTCTTCCAAGCCTCTGAGCTCTGATCCTGAGGATGGGCAGGAACCACAGACATGGTATCCGGCCCTTCCTATGCAGCTACTGCAGAGAATCACAAAGAACAGGAGACAAGTTGGGAGCTTGGAACTGGGAAAAGTTAGAAAGAACCATGGCAACCACAGGGGGGCACTGCGTCCCCATGGGCTCGCCTGGAATGTCTAGGACCAACGAAGTAGAGGTCAGTCAAGGACAGCAAACCTCTCTCCCTTGCTCCCAGCAGAGAGCATCTCTCCTTCCACCTAACTCTTGAGTTTCTTGTGAGGTGACATCTATCAGAGACACACATGAACACCACCCATTTCACACACCACCTCCATGACAGGTACATAGGTACATACACACGTACTAACATATGTACACATACATGAGATTGTCTCCCTCTTCCAAAGATTGTCCTGCTAACATAGGTGTTACCTGTGCAGGTGATGGTGCTGACAAGACCTGCCTTCCTTTCCATAATGCACAGCAGCAGCTATTGCCAGTCAAGGCTGATGATGTTTGGAGTTCTTTGCCTTTTCCATTTTGTTTACCTGGGAGCTAGTTGGGACGATGATTCTAATTATGCAGTTTCTTTTCTTTAGTGTGGCATTTAAGCACTTGCTGCCTGCCCTGCCTGTGGTCGCCCGACACCCTGTCCCCTTCTGACTCTTGCTACTGCATTTAAAATAGACTCAGTCCTATGAGACAGAGTGATGAAATGCTCAAGAATCATGAACATGTTCCATGCCCCACTTCTATGTTTGTTTGGCAGCACTAGACATCAAGCTGCACTTGTCATCAGCTCAGTTTCACTGAGGAAAGTGTATAATATCCTCAGGGGTTCTTTACAGTCATCTGGCAAGTGATCTTGTAATATTTCACCCACAGTACTCTGGTCAATAGTGCTATGGAGTGCCATCTCATTTTTACTTCTTGTGAACTTTTTTATACCAGTAGGCACTTGGGAGATACGGTGTTCAACCTATGGCTGATTTCCAGTTGCTAGCATAAATGTAAAAGTCCCCATTATTAGAGCATTTTGCTAGGAAACGAAGATGCCAGTGTTGGGAGGCAGGCCAGTCTCTTTCACCATTGCAAGGAGTGCCTGCCTCCTTGAGACAGAAGTGAATGCCCCATATCTCCGAATGTCTTCAGAGAGTTTGGGGGTAAGTGAGGAATCACCTGGCCCAAATCGAAACTTGAATAGTCCTCACAAACTCTCAGTGTTTATAGTCTAAAGGTCCCCTTGCCACAGTTGTTTCTCCACGTGTTCTTATCTATGATTGCTTATCACAATAACAAATGTAAAATGATGGCATCCTGGCATGAATTACTTATATCAAAACAACTTTTTTTCTTTGTCATAAACAAGTGGATTAAAACAACTTCACTTAAATCATAAGCAAGTGGATTTGTGAATTTGAAATCATATCAAACCTATATACACGCTCTCCATCCACTGGGCCTGATCCTGAATTCAGATGGAGGTCCAGAGCCTCAGCTCGCACCATGGCAACAGGCATGCAGCAACATGACTCAACTTCCCATCTCCACTACTCTTCTCTTCTCGGTCTTGCCCATTTGATTTCACCCTCGTGAAAGTTCCCCTCTAAACAGTAGATGGGATGAGAGAATGATACACCGACTATGAGCATTCAATTTAAATATTTAAAGGAGAAAAAAACTTAACTCACAGTGTCTTGCTTTTTGATTCCAGAAATGAATCTAGATTTCTAATTTTTCAAAGAGATTCGATACATATATCTGGAAGCCTACACCTCTCAACCCATAAGACTAACTTACCCTCAATTGTTTTTATAACTCAGGTATATCATTTAGCATGACAACTTCCTTATTGCCCAGGAAGAAAAAATTTCCTTTAGTCTTCTAAGTCCTTCTGGTGGGTCTAATAATCAAATTGACACAGACAGAGTAGCAGGAGAAAAACAAGTTAAAATTTAATAACATATATAGCTCCTGTATACATGTGTTGATGTAAGAACGTCCAAACCTGTAGAGAATTTTCATGAGGTTGTTTGAGCCCAACTGGTGACATGCAGAAAGCAAGATCTCGAACGCTCCAGAGAATGACAGTTTTGCAGTTTCTATTATACATTTGGAATTAAGGAGAGAATGCAAGGACAATTTCAAGAAGTTGAGAGAAAACAAGCCAGGGAAATCTCTACAATTAGATTACGAGATAGTTAACAAGACTATGTGCTCTCCTGAAAGTGATTGCACTTCCAAGGACTCTGAAAAAGAGGCATTTCAAAGGTAGTAACCTAGATGCACAAAGACACTGGACAAGCCTTGCTAAAGATACAGATAAACCTTTTATAGGCCTGGGGCATGACTACCAACCAATACCTGCCTAGTTAGGAATTTACGATCAGATCACCCTGTGAGGTTACTTTCGGTTAGATTTATTACAGTGCCCCTTTTTCCATCCACACATAGAAGAGACCCAGGAAAACTAAGTAACTGCCAAAATGGCACAAATCATCACCTTAAATACCACCTTCAGCTAAAGACAAATGATGTTGGAAATAAAGAATCAGTCATGGGAGATCACCAAGACGAGCAAAGTAAACAAGTGTAAGGTTATTATGCAGACCTCAGTCCACACTTTCTCTATTGATAACAGTTTCTAGAGATTTAGAGACCTTTTCTTTTTCCTGGTTCAACAAGGGAGACGCCCTTACAGAGGAGGCTTTCCCTTACAAATGTAAATCTAAGTGTCCTTTACAGAGGGTAACTTCTACTTGGTTTTCAGAGGGTTTTCCGTGTGTGTTGCTGCTTAAAAATTAACCAGCTTAAAATAATCCTTATGCCAAAAGGAGATATTTTGAGGCAAATTCTGCTCCCCTACATCTTCATAAAGTGGGTTATTTTAATAATGCAAAATAGTTACTGGGATTTTTAATTCAAAACCTTTATTTATGTTACATCTTTATAGTAGCCTTGGGTGGAAGGCAGGTAGCATTCTATATTTATGACTGCAAGATGTTACATGTAACTTCCTGAGTATAAACATGGGTTTGCTGAGCCTACTTCCTCTATTCTCAAACTCCACTTCTGGTAGCTCATGGAATGTGAGTTTGGACCTCACTTTCCTAGCTTCCAGCTGCATTTAAACACGATGCAATGCACATACCATAGCTCAATATTTTTTTTTTTTTGATAGATGCAACCAAAAGCAATTTAAAAAATTTTAATGAATTTGAATTAATAATATTTAGCAATATTGCCTGCAGTCATGCTTAGCATACCTATTTGGAAGTCTTCAGCATGCACTGATGCAGAAAACTTCCTGCAGATATTATTTACTCCTTCCTTTTTACTTACCTGTTGAAAGTTTCAACTTGGAATTTTGGACAGTAACCTGTATAATTAATTTAGGTTGTAAACCAAAATTAATTTTAGACTGTAATAAGGAATAAAAGTATTTACTTGAATAGAAAGAGCTGCAGCCCAGGAGATACAAGTTCAAGCAGCAATCTGAATTGCGATCTGAGATGAAAGAGAGGCTGCCTTTTATTAAAAAACTTCCTGCCCATAATTCCCATTTTGGTCAGTTTTATGCAAATGAGTTTTCCAAAACATGCAGTTCTGATTGATCAGTATAGATGTAAATGAGGATACAATTTGTGCAGTTTTGATTGACAAAGCGGGTATAGGTATCAGTCTATTAGTGAAAAGACAAATCCGGAAACTTCCTTTTAGTGGTTGACTCAGGCGTATAAACAGGCAGGGGCACAGTACAGGAGGCTGAGATCTCAGCCTGAGGCTTTTCCCAAAAGGCAGAGTGTGTGAGAGGCCTCTGTCAGCAACGGCCACTAGACTGGTTATGAATTTGGGCCCAGTTAACCATGAGAAGTCTATTTTGACAGATACAGTTCTTAGGGTTCACAGGTTTATTTTAACCTCTAATACTACATTGAAATTTATTAAATAAAATGATCTCTGTCTGTCCTGAGGCTTCTATTTTGAGTTTTCTCTTGGCACCATTTTAGCAAGCACTTAAAACTAGGATTTTGGGGGCTTGAATGATATGCATAATAATTTTCTGTTATGCATGGCTGAGAATGCAGGAAAAATATTTCAGAGAAAAAAAGCTGTTTCTGAGTGGTTGTAAGAATAATTTGGGATAGAATTGAGAGAGAATTTAATTTTAGCAGCATTAATATGTGGAACAAAATACTAAAATCTTGCTTTCATATCTTGCGGTGTATTGTTAATCATTACCCAACAGCTGTGATTAATACATATTTTGGTTGCATCTTAAAAATTCTCATTCATGTGCCTGCATTATTCTGAAAATACCAGTTGATCCTTGAACAATGTGTTGGGGGATTTAGGGGCACCAACACCCTATGCAGTCAAAATCTGCATATAACCTTTGACTCTCCAAATGCTTAGTTTAACTACAGTCTCTCAGTATCTGCAGGAGATTGGTTCCAAGACCCCACTCAGATATCAAAATCCTCAGATGCTCAAGTTCTTTATATAAAATGGTTTAGAACAATGCATACAGTTAGCCCTCTGCATCCGTGGATACCTAATTGCAAATTTTAAAAATACTGTCTTCTATCTATGGTTAATTAAATCCACAGATATAACACCTGGAGATACAGTGGGCCAACTCAATATTTATTGAAAAAAATCCGGGAGGAAGGAGGTAGATGGTGACAGAAAGAAATCTAACTATGGGAGGCGAACACACAATGCAATATACATATATGCCTTACTATTAAATTGTACACCTGAAACTTATTAGATTTCATTAACCAATGTCACCATAAACATAAATAAATAGATAGATAGATAGATAGATAGATAGATAGATAGATAGATAGATAAATCAACATGTAAGTGGACACATGCATTCAAACCCATATTATTTAAGGGTCAACTGTATAAATTGAGCAAGAGCGTTTCAGTGTATTGTTGTTTATTATCCATCCTTCAGAGGTAGATAGAGCCTAAGAAGAGTTCTTGGTGAATACACTCTAACAATGACCCAAAAACATTTAATTTATGCATAATTCTTTCTGTTGGTAGCTTGCCTTACACATTGATGGCAAGAATATTAAGAGCCTCCATTAAAAACATAGAGCTTCAGAATAAAAATCTAAGACTTAAATGCAACCCAGTCGAGAATAGTGCTCTCTTGGGCCGTTGCTGGTCAGCCTCTCTCCAGCCAAAGCACCAAGATAATTTCAGAGACTATTACACTAAAAAAATATTGCTTTTATATATATTGGCAGGATATATATATAAAAGAAGGAAAGGAAAGTCATCTTATCCCAGAAGCCTGCAGAAATTGTCCAGTGAGAAATAATGAAGTAAATCCAATGTGGCAAACCAAGGCAACAAAAGTAAAGACACATTTCACAAAGACTTTCGAAACAAATGTGAAGTTTTCTTTTGAAAATTTGTGAGTACTGCATAGACCCTACTCCTTAAGGCTAGGGGAAGAAAAAAGGCCCTATCTTCTCTGTAATAAACCTCTCGAAGGAAAATTTGAGAGATGATTTGTGGTATTGTAGATAATCCGTTTTAAAGTGAATTATAAAAGCGAGGCCATAATGTAAAGAAGTTCAAAGGATAGTTTTCCAGCCAGCTCATGATAGAGTTGATGTATTCCTTGTTCTCTTTCTCCTTGGTACCACTAAATACTGTTGAAAATCTTTGCCCCCTTGGCCCCTGGTCACAGCATTTGCCTTGAGCCTTCCTTCCTCCCTAACCATGTTCTCGCACCTCTGTGTACCTACTATCCCCCTCTGATCATTAATGCATGTCAAGGCTTTTGCTTATGTAAAGTTATGGAAATCCATCTCTTTAATTCTGTTTCCCACATCAAATCTAATGCCTAGAATCCCACGCATTATCTTCTTTTCAAAACCTGGAGTACCTCCGAGCTATTCTCATCCTGGCAAAGGCACACTCATCCTTCCAATCACTCAGACCCACAACCACAGCCAACTAATATCTCACAATTATGCCCCTCATCTAGTTAGGCACCAACCCCTCAGGATTCTTCTATTGTATTATCACCTAACAATATTTATTTCTGGGTGATGAGATTTTATAATAGCATATGTTAATCATTTAAATACATGCACTGCATCTTTAATCAACATATAGACAATGAATTCTCCTATAATTCTGTCTCTTGTGTCTGTCTCTTTCTTATCTCTTTATGAAGCTTTGTATTGCTCTTGACTTCATTCCTCAGCTCATCTCACTTGTCCCCAATCTCACACTTCCATTCTGTCCATTTGAAGTAGTTAACCTCACTTCTGACTTGGCTAAATTTGAAGGCTTCCAAAGTGTACTCTCCCCACTGCCATTCTTAAAAACCTCAAAATTTCTCAGAGTTCTCAAATATTCATTCCTCGTAGTTTCCAACTGGTCCTGATTCTTTGCCTTCATATCTGTTTTTTTCATCTTGGCCTATCAATGGATTATCCTCTATCTTTCTCTGGTGTTTTCTACCTGTTTCTGAAGAAACAACTTCCCTTCTACCTACAACATTCCCAAGTACTTCATCAAGGAAAAGGCCTTCTTTAGCTCTGCTAGTCTCTCTCAAGGAGAACTCTCCCTTTTCCTTACACCATTCTTTGTGATAGAGGTCTGACTTTCCTAACTTCCTCCTGATTCCTCAATCTACTGTACTATTTTAACCTTTAGAACTCTACTGAAATTGTTGTCTTAAAAAGCATCACTTAACTCCTAAAAACAAAATCCAGTAGCCTCATTGCAATTCTTAGCCCTCTGGGCTTCTCAGACACCTTTGCCACTACCAACAACTCCTTGATTCCCAAAATTCTTTCTTCCCTTAACTCTGTGACTCCAATCCTCTGAGTTTCTTCCTATTTTCTTGACACCTACCGGGTTTTCCTTTTTGGCATGTTTTCCTCTTTTTCTCCCTTAAATATAGTTTTTTTCTCCAAGTTCCCATCGTTAACCTCTTTTCTTCTCTCTATATATTCTTTTTCAGGTCAATTCGTTGGCTCACATGAGACTGTCTAGCAAATTTGTATCTTTTCTCTCTTGAACAAAAGCTCTCTTTATCCCTACACATGAAATCAGCTGGGAAAAAATGTAGAGGAAACTGTAAAACTGAGTCAGCAAGAGCATCATTTGGAGCACGGAAAAAGATGTCAAAGCAAATGTAGCCTTCTCCAAAATATATTTGAGTCCAGGTCTGTCTTGTGACCTTCTTTAAGGAAATCAGATCTCCCAGACAGAAAATCATTCATTCATTCATTCATTCATTCATTCATTCTACAATATTTATTGAGCTCCTGCTTAGCAGCTTCATCCTAGATATATGGATACAGAGAAGTCTAGACACTATTCTTGCCTTCCAGGAATTACAATCTACTCAGTGAGACTAATTTATCAGACTTATTCTGAAACTAAAGTGACAAAATATAATTTATCTTAGCATTAGGTGATGAACTCATTTTTTAAGAGTGGCACATCACACTTAAGTGAATAGAAGTCTCTATTCATTAACTATTTTTTATATTATTGTAGTACTGAATAAAAACAGACTATGGGATCATTTATCCATAATCATAATCATAACAGCATTATGATAATGATGGTGATATTTCTATGATGAAAAAGTCATCCCTAAACATCCAGAAAATTCAAAAATCATAAGGAAATAAACATCAGATTCTTTTATTTCATAAGAGCAATGTAAAAGCCAATATATCAAGAAGAATAGTTCCACAACCAGAGATGGAGATATTTTCCTGAAAAAGACAGCATTAAATTATTCTTAATATTTCCAGGAAATAGAAATGAAAACATAGTGTCCAATCTGAAACATAAGTGAAATATTTGTTTAACCATCCTAAACCTAATTCCTTCCAATCATTCCAATAAGATGGACTACTTGTAGGCATTTTCACCCAGCAGGTCCTTCCAATGCCAGGAAGTAGAGAAGAGTTAACCAATAAATTAATTTTAATGTTTCCCATTATTCTTGTGAAAATCCTTGAAAAGTTTTCTGTGACACATTCATGATAGTGTCTAGATTACACTTTTACTAACTTATAGTACTAACTTATTTACACAAATAGATTTTAACCTAACATGATTTCTATAAATAAAAATATGTATATCCACATGTCCAGAAGGACCACTTCTTACACATTTACACACAGCAGAACTTTCAACTTTGGAAGTAGACACAAGAAAGTCTTCTCAGCTCTTCTTCCATATACATTCAGATGCTACAGCACTAATCACCAAGGAGAAGTGCACATACCCCTGAGGACTATACAAGAATTCACTGGAATTTGAGAAGAAAATGTTAGAACATCTGCTTTTATGTATATATAAAAAATAAATTGATTAAGGTTACTAACATCTTTCATACTAGATCCTCCCTTGACCCACACATTAGATGGTCACATGAGTAAGCAATACAAGAGGTCTCCAGAAGGAAGTGAAGAGTTTCTTGATACCAAAGCATTGGTATTGGCAACTTCACCCAATCTCGGCTTCTCATATAGTTGAATAATTTGTAGTTTACATGTATGAAGTGTAACTAAAAGTTATTTTATTTTCGTTAGTAGAATTCTAGTTGTTAAAGGCAGAGTCTCTAAAACCAAAATGGATAGGTTCAAACTTTGCCTGACTTTGAACAAATTTTTTATTAACTAGTCTCTACCTTAGTTATCTCATTTGTAAAATGGGAATGAAACCCAACTCCAAAAGTTGTTACGAGATTAACTGAGTTAATATTTAAGAAGTGCTAAAAACAGTGCCTGAAAAATCGTACGCACCATATAAATAAATCTCTGTTAAATAAGAATATGCTCATGAGATGAAGTGTGTTCATGATAATATTTTGTACTGCAGAGTCACTAGTTATTTCATAGCAAAACATTTCAAACTCTTGTCAAACTTAAAGATATATTATATAGTTTTCTTTTGTGGGAAAAAAAAATGTGTTCCAAATTTGCTGATCTTTTGTGTGATAAGCGCTTGTCAGTAGTAAGCCTCTCACAGGTATTAAAACAAAACAAAACAAAATGTTATGTCCCATAGAGGTAATGATTTAGCAATATGGAAGTAACTGTTTCTTTTTGAGTACTATGGAAACAGTCTTCTGAAAATGAGTACTGAGAAATGTTTATATATCATTTTGTGATTTTGTGTAAAAATGATGTTTGCTATCTATTAACAGTTTAATTTCTTTGCACACAAAAAACTTAGAAACAGAATTTTCTAACTCATTTTTTAAAATCTGGAGTTACATTGAACTTTGGAATTGTTTGAAAATTTAAAATGTGAAAAATATCCATTTATACTTTATATTTTTATTTATTTTTAAGTAATGTTTATCTGTCACATTATTTTTAAATTTTACTTTTATGTATATTTTATGCTCATGCTATACTAGTCTATGAGGAATATGTATATAATTTATGAATAAATGAATAAGGCTATGTGATGAGAATATTTTTACTGATATGGGTGCATGATAAAAAAAAATAAACACCCAACATTATACTGTTTAGAAATGGTAATTGTTGAGTGCCTGCTAAAGGACAGAAACTTACCATATGTGATCTTATTTAATCCTCACAATAAGTCTAAGAGATACATATTTACATTTTCCTATTTTACAGAATAAATTACTAAGGTTAAAAGAAGTTGAATAATTTCCCCAGAGCCATAAAACATACAAGCGATTGTATACAGTTCTACCTGGCTCCAAAGACATAATCATGACCATGCTGTGTTGCCACTTTTCTAAATACAGAGCAGGGGATTATGGTGATATCTCCATATATAATAATATAACTTGAAGTAACAATATCATTTGAAGAGTATAATAGCAGGAAATTCAGATTCGTTAATTTAAAGAAAAGATATTTAATTATATTTTGGTTACATATGTACAAGCTGTCTTCAACTTTCAAATGATTTGTGCTGTAAACTTGGAAATCACTTGTTAGGATTTAGAATGCATTTTCTTCTAGAAACAGGACTAAAAATAGTGACTGAATTTCTGAACTATACAGAATCCTATTTTTCTCATAACATATCTGAATTATTAGATATTAGTAATGAAAAATAGCATAAAACCAAACTTCTGCAACATCAGCAATTAGATACACACACACACATGCATCTGCCCATGCAATCAGAATATTGTTGATTAAGAAAAAAAACATTATCTAAAGGACCATGGTAGTGTATAAGAACATTTTTGTGCATATTTTCAAAATAATAGTTCCCAATTTTAATGGACTTCAAAAGTTAATAGTATCAATTCTTCACATCTAATTTAACCGCATAATGTAGAAATTTAATTTTCTTGATAGAGGTATGTAATTATTGTTCTTTTCCTTGTATCAGAATTAAGGCTGAATTTTAAGCAAATTGAAAAATGAGGAAATGAGCAAAGAGAAAGAAAGAGGGATTGAGAGTTTGATTTTCCTTCGGCAACTAGGAAAAGTTAGCAGGATAATAGAAGAATGGGGTTAGCAATGACGTTAGCAATGAGGTTAACAATACTTGTAGGGGAAAAAGAAAAGAAACACTATCTTCGGTAAAATTGGCCAAATGCATGGGATGGAGAAGAGACAGGCACATGGCAAGTGCTTTTTCAAATCTATATTTCTTGGTTCTGCTAGGTGCCTACTGTCTCTATATTATAATTTTGTTTAATGTTTTTGGATGAGGTAGTCCCTTCTTCCCCTAAGGTTGCCAGGAGCTTGCTTTGATCCAGGGCCGTTTGGTTGATGGGTGGTGGTGACTGAGATAGAGGGGTGTCAGGTGTCATAATGGATGGACATCAGATGTCTCTGATGAAAGAACAACCTCAAGGTGGCTTTGAGAGCAGTGAATGACCAACGCCCAAATTATGAGTCTAGGGTTTTCAATTCAGGAAGTACTTAAAATGCAGCATTGTTCTTTTTGGCAATGAATTAAATGAGGAACCTCCAGTGAGAAAAATATGAAACTAATTGTTCTTTGAAATCTCCCAGTATTCTTTAGCTCCAATGAAGAAGAACATTAGAATTGGAATAGTTTTCAAGAACCAGGCCATTCTCATCTTTAAGGAAAACATTTAATTTCTATTCTCTCAGCTTCTCTAGACTACTGCACTTAGAAATACATTGGCTACCTTCTTTTCTTTCTTACAATATACTTTTAAAGTCATTGTAACTTAATTTTTTGGACACTATCCTCTCTAATCTTAAAATAGAGCATAAATTGATATTACTTAACTCCTTCCTTCTTGAAACTTTGTCTCTCATTTAATTAACTCTTCTCACTCTCCTCCTATCTTTAAAAAATGCTCCATACCTCTCTTCCTCTCTATAACTTTATATTTGTCACATCTCTAAATTTAAATATCTTCTAATAATCTTTCAGCTCCATTTTTTTTTCTTACACCCTCCCATGGAATCTACACACAACTCGAGCAATTACACCATTGAATAACTCCCTATTGAATAGCTTTCCAATATCCAACAGTAATTCAACTAGCTAAATCCAGTGTTCTTGTTCCACAGTGATTCTCACTTCCAAACTCTCAATCTAATCCTACTGTCACCTCAGCAATTTGGGAAGCAAATTGAGATTTTAGATAGCAACCCAAATATTCTCCCATCCTCCCATTTTCTCTATGCATTCTTTTTGCTCAAGTAGACTTCTGCAAGCATATTCTGGTATGTAATGTTCTTCCTCAAAAACATTAGATAGCCCTGAGAAGAACCTAGCCATGCTATATTGGAATCCTGACCTATAGAACTGTGAGCTAATAAATGGCTGCTGGGTTAAGCTGTTAAATTTGTGGCCATTTGCTACACAAAAATAAAAAACTAACACAGTCTTTATGACATGGCAGCTGACATCCTCCAGAGTGAACAGTCCAAGAGACAATGAGGAGGTAGCCACAATACTTTTTTATGGAAAAACAATGTATAGTCTATCTGTCACCAAGTCAGTATTATGGCTGGATCCATAATTAGTTCAATGACCATTTCCACTAATGACCAATTAATGACTAATTCAAAGTCTGCCTAGAAGGTAAATTATAGTAGCTTTTAAAAAAAATAAATTTATTTATTTAAATTAGTTTCAAGTATACAGTACATTGGTTAGACATCTATAATGTTCATTAAATGATCCCCCCAACTGCCCCTCCCTCCCCTGGCCTTCCACTTAGCCATCATATTAATGCTAACTGCATTCCTTCTGCCATGCTCCCTGTGCCCAACTATCAACTACTAATTTGTACTTCTTTAATCCTTCACCCCATTCTCCCAGTCTCCCAACCTTGTCCCCTCTGTCCATCACCAAATTGCCCACTATATTTGTTTTTGATTAGTTTGTCCTTTTTGTTCCTTAGATATCACATATAAGTGAAATCATATGGTATCTATCTTTGTCTGGCTTATTTAGTAGTTTTTAAAAATATTATAACATCTACAATTTTCTGTAAAACATTTTATTAATACCTTGAATATCAACATCAAAGGCATGCTTACCAAATTAATGAATGGCAAGAAGATAGTAGAGTAATCAGTATACCAGACAACAGAGTCAGAATCCTGAAGGTTCTCATAATATATAATTATAGGCCAAATCTAGCATAATTTTTAAATGAAATTTTTAAATGATAAATTTAGAAGTTCAGCACTTCTGGATTGGGAAAAGTGACTTGATATTCGCGCTTACAAAAAACAATTTTAGGCAGGTATTAGTTGACTCTAAGCATAATATACGTTAACTAGGTGATGTACCTATCAGAACTTTGAGTAGAACCTCAGGCTGTATTAGAAGCTGAAGTCATGCTATTCAGACTAAACCTAGAGAAACAAATTCAGTACTGATTGTTACACTGAAACAGGAACACAGGAGTTTACAGAGAACAGATTAATTAGAATCCCAGGAGTCTTAAAAAGCATGTCATAAGAGAAACAATTAAAGGACCCAGGAATATCTAATTTAGAAAAGAGAAAATAAAAGCAGAACATATTTACAGACTCAAATACTAGAAGAGTTGTTATTATAAAAACTCATTTGTGTGTATGTGATTTCAGAAGGCAGAACTAAAAAAAAATGGATAGAAATTGTAAGGAGATAGATTTCCAATCAATATAAGAACTCTATAATTTTAGTCATCTAATGGCAGTCCAGGCTGTCTCAGAAGGTAGTGACTTTAGTGTCAGAGGAATTCCAAAAGCAGCTGTATGGCCACTTGTCAGATGCTGCAAGAAAGACCCATTTTGTAGGTAGGAAATTGGAATGAATTATTTCTAAATCACCTGTAAACTCTAAATGTCTTCAGTCCTAACCTGTGAGTCATTGATACCTCCTCAACCTTAACTTACACTGTTTGGCCTACTAAACTATGCCCTTCAGCAAAGCATAGCTACTCTGTGTGCCCCTTAACTACTTTTCATTTCTTGGCTGTGTAATTTTTCCCATCTTCTTCGCTTCACCTTGACTGACTTACCATCTTATGTCATAGGCAAAATCATGCTCACTCATAAAGATCAAATACAAAGCTATTGCATCCTAGATACTTGCTCTAATATTAATCTAATTATCCTCTTCACTTTCATAGCACTATGTTCACCTCTCTAGCATAGCTTTTTCCACATTCTGTCTCATATTAGACATTTTTTATAGCTATCTTCATCCCTATAAAATTGAAAGCTGCCTGAAGGTAAGGACCATATATTGCTCATTTCAGCATTCCCGTTCAGGTTTAAGTACAACTGCCTTGACTGTCCTAATGTCTTTATACATGCTTATTAAATTGGATTTGACATAGTTACCACATGAAATCAATAGTGATTTTAAAAAGAACTTAATACATTTCTGATTAAATGTAGTTCTGAAGTAAAATATTTGTGCCTCTCCTTCATTGACTCTTCTAGATTTTTTCTGCATGAATTTTTAATTGTGATAAAATACATGGCATTTACCATTTTAACCATTTTAAAGTGCACAGTGGCATTTAACACATCCACAATGTTGTACAACCACTGCCATTAGATTGTTCCAGAACTTTTTTTTATTATCCAAAAAGATAGCTTTATACCCATTAAATAGTCACTCCCCACTCCTCACCCCCAAGCCCCTGGCAACCGCTAATATGCTTTCTGTCTATATCCTCTTTATTCTTTTGAAGCTCTGACACAGAGTCAGGTACCCAGTGGTTATTGAGTAAATATCTGTTGAACTGAATTTGAATAAAAAGTGACTTCCAGAAAATACATGTGATGTAAGACAAATAGGAGAGGTCAATTTTTTAAAGTATAAATTATTTTTAAAGATATTGTTTCTCAGTCTAATATTGTATAGAACACTGGTAGTGATTTCGTCAAGCAAGTACTTTGAAATATAAAGTTTTATGTAAATGCTGAAAAAAAAAGACTAATGAGCTATTAAAGCAAATTAAGAAATTAGCTATGCCAAAGTATTTTGGAAGAAAGTCTTTTAAAGTCTAATTTTGCAATTAGAACTTTCTAATTTTTATCAAAATACATATGAATGATTAAAACGACAGACACCTTAGGGACTGGTCTTAAAGAGATCTTCAGTTTTCCCATATTCTTTGCTGCAATAGCTTGCTTTTGTAATATTCAAAATACTATTATTTTTTTATTTTGCCTTCTTAAAACCATTCGATAAAGGAGAATTTCTTTTTTTACCTGTTTGTATGAGTTTTGGGAGTTGGAAAATGCATAGGGTAGGTTCACATGCCAGTTGTCACTTCCAAGTGACAACTCCACTTAAAATTCTGGCACTGGTTTGTAATCTCAACTATTAGTGGTTGCAAAAGACTGAGTTGTCAAATGAAAATGTTCCTTTATCTTAATTTTCTCTTCCTCCATGGTAATAGCATCTTTATCTTTATAAATTTATATTTTTTACTCTTGTTGCTAGAGAATCTACTGCTCTATGCTTCAGTTTCTCACCTAATAAATTAGTCACGTCGATCTTAAAACTTAGAGGAACAGTACATTTTTTGTTCACTGCTAAGAGTTCTCTGACTGAGGAGGATTTTTCAAAATATAATGATGTGTAAGTAACAATTTAAGTTAATTAAGTTCAGTGACATTAAACTAACTGTAAAACTCCCGATGTGTACAAAATGACTTATTTCCAATAAGCCCTATTTAATATCATGAAATCATAAAGGATTATGATTTAGTTAGCTATTATTCTAAACAATCTTGAGGCCACAATTATTTTTACCAATTCTAACACATTCAAGATATTTATTTATTTATTTATTTATTCATTTATTTATTTATTTATTTATTTCAGTTTAGTTAGTGAACATGGTAAAAGTCTTATTGCTACAGAGATTGTAAATGGGTACCTCCTTTCTGGGACTTATCTTGACAGAAGTCTTAAACATATATATATCTTTTACATTAGCAATATCACTTCTAGGCATTGATCATAGGGAAATAATTTTAAAAAGTGAGAAAAATGCACTAAGAATGTTCATCCAAGTGTTATTTGTAGTAATAAAAAAAGAACTACCCTAAAAACAACCTAAACATCTAAAGATAGAAGACTAACAAATTATAGAGCATGTATTCTATTAAATACTAGACAGTCATTAACAATGAGTATGTAGCTCTATGTTATTGTCATAGAGAGAAGTTACAACATAATGTTTAGTGATGAAAGCAATTTATAGAGCAGTATACACAGTGTGAGTCCATTGCAATTAAATGTATATAAAATACCTACAGGCAGGCACCCACAAGTTTTGTAAAGATAAACAATGAAATTTTAATGAAGGTTATCTCCAGAGGGTACATTTATGTAAGGTTTGTTTTTTCTGTTAGTTTATATTTTTCTAATTTTGCTATAGTGATCATAGATTTCATATGTAATTCAAATGTAGGAATTTTAAATGATTTTTTCTAATTCTAAATTCTTATATTAATTACCTAAAGCCTACTGCATTGTTCTTAGATGATAATATACACTGCAAAAATAATGAATGTAGTAGGTAGATGGATGGATGGATGCACAAATTGATGGATGGATAGAGAAGTAATCACAAATAATAGCATTACTGTGGCTCTGCTACACACACAAAAATACCTTATTTAAGAACATTTATAGTGGGGAGTTCTACTAAAAATATTTGAAAATGATATTACTTTACTAATTTTAAATGACAATTTTTTTCAAATTCAACATGTTTTTATATAAACTTCATTTTATCTTATAAAAAGATGTATAGTGAGCCCAATTTATTTCAAACTAAATGAAGTGACTAAGTGATTTTGCTGCTGTGCCCTTTATAGCTTAGACTGAGAACTTATTAAGCTAGATAAATAGGTTTCCTATGGTTATGTTTATGCTATAATTTTTCTAAGTATGTGTATTAGTCAGGTATTGCCATAATAATGCTGCATAACAAACTATCCTAAAACTTGGTTGCTACAAGAGCACATATTGAATGCTCATGAATCTACAGGTGACTATAGCTTGGCTGATCTAGGCTGCTTGGCTAGATCATAACTAGGGAGTTATGCCTCAGAAAGCAAGATGGCTGGATTTGGTTCTAGGCTTTGAACTGGATTCAAGTCTACTCGATTTGTGTTTGTTGCGGAGTTCAGGATAAAGTAGCAGCAGCTACCTGGGGTATGTTCTTCTCATGGCAAATCACTAGAGCACATAAATCAAACAAAATTACACATGCATATTTCATTTATAGCCTTTTTTCTTTTCCATTAGCCAAAATAAGTCAGATTGCCAAACAAAGTCCGTGGGTAGGGAAGTATATTCTGTTCCAAGGAGAAGGAAAAGTTACTGAATATTGGTTCAACATATTCCTAGTTATCACTGTAAGTGAATAAGTGACTGGGAAGTATCCCATAAGCCATTACATGGAAAACCCTATAACAGGAGACTTTAATTTGGGGGTTGAGAGAAACCTTAAGTCGATCCTCAAATGAGCATTTTTATATTCTGTTCACATGAATTACTTGGTCTATATTTTGTTTCTTTCTTGTACCACTATGTCTATCCCACTAAGTGAACCATTTGCCCATATGTGAGGCCAGAACTATACTGTGCTAACAGCCATTCTTGTATACCAATATCACTTTCTGTAGGATGAAAAATATCTGTTCACTTTATTGGACAACTTCACAGCAAGTCTACACCCCATGAACAACCAAAATCAGATGAATAGTTCTCCCAAAAAGAATCTGTTTATGATTAAAGAGCAGCTAGTCAGAAAGAAGTGTTTTTCCCCTGTGGCTTGGCAGGGCTCCTCCAATAGATAAAAGAAGAAACTCAAATTAAACATGGCCATATTTAATTCTCACTAGATGAAAATTAGGAGTTAAGAACGTCACTGGAAAAAATGCAATCATCCTTCTGTAAGAGCTCTTATCTCTTGGCACCATGGCACCTGCTGCGTAAAACCTTTAAATGCACCCTCACTTACTCTCTTCTATCCGGCAGCCAGTTCTCCAACATTCCCATTTACTACTCCCTTTATCTCCAGTGCTGTGTAGGCTTTGTGCTGTCATCCATAAAGCAAGGAGAAAGAATGACATGTTTTCTTGAAACCTATTTGAATATGCCAAATAATACAGATAAAAGAAGGTGAACAGTAAAAATATGAGTGAGTGACATGGAGATCTATCTTGTCTCCATGAGACATGCATCATGGAAATGACTCTGAACTGGTTATGGTAAGCATAACAGAGCTGTAGAGGGTTACAGAAGACAATCTGCATAAAAATGAATTCTTGTCCAGAAGAATTTGTGCTTTATGTGAGAATACTTTCTAACAGTATAATTAAAGCTTAAGGTAGAAAGTTAGGGGAAGTAAATGGAGTCCTGCCAATTTTGCTGAGACCAGTCCTTTTGGAGGTTCCTTCCTCTTTCTTTTTTTTCTATTAGTTAATACCACGGGGTGGTGACGCTCAGAGTCATTATGAAGAAAATGAATAGTCAAGGTATTTAAGTGGAAGGTGGGGGTTTGCCTGCATCCAAATTAAGACCAGAATTTACTTAAATAAGGTATTTTTTTGTTTTTGTTTTGTTTTGTTTTATTTTGTTTTTTAAGAAAAAGGACACTGGGCAAAATTCTACAAGTGAACTCAAAGAAATAGATCATTTGTTATGCATCACTCAAAAACTCTTATCCGAAGCAAACTGTACATTTTATGTGGTGTCTACTGTAAGTCAGGGACTTTGTGCATTTAGCAGTTGTGCTCTTAGGCTGGAGGACTGGTCAGATTTAAAACTTTTGAAAATTTAAACCTAGACTGGAGATAAGAGAGTTAACTGTTTAATATATGATGACAATAGAGAAATGCAAAAATAGTGATTAATAAAGTGGTGATCAAGATGCAGTAAATACATCAATGATATTATCATGTTGAAATTAAATTATCAAAAATAATCAGATGTCAATTAGGTTTTTATTATTAAATAAAGTTTAAACATTAGTAAAAATTAGTAAAACCACCACCCTAATAAAACAATTTTTTATCCTTAGAACTACATCATTTTGCTTGTCCTCTCAGCAGTTTCCAACACAGCCAACCATACCTTTGTTCTGGAAATATTATTTTCTTTGCTCCAGACCTACTCACCATCTCTCCAACCTGGAAGTCACCTTTAATAGTTTCTGTTCTTAATGTTCCTTGGGACTGAAAATGAGTTTTTTCCTAGTCATTCTCTACTCACTCTATACAATAGCATCAGATACCATCTAAATGCTAATGGCTCCCAAATATCTAATTTCTAACCAGATCTGTTTTCTGAGTTCCAAACTTGTATACTATTTGACTGTTCCACTTGGTATTCTGACAAGATCTCAACCTCATGTCCAAAAAGGATTTTTAAGTTTTCCTTCCCAAATTTCCAACTATATCAAATACGTGAATGACATCACCATCCATCCAGTGGTTTAAAGTAGCAATATAGAGATTGCAGTTAATGTTTCCATCCCGACTCACAAACATTTGAAAATTTTATTTTTCTTACCTCCAGAATGTAGCTCAATCTGTCCTCTTTTCCTTTTAAATCTCATCTAAACTACTTAGTTTTTCTGTCACTTGGACTACTACAATGGTCTCCAGACTTATTTTCCTTCTAGTCTTGATTTATTTCAACCCATTTTCTAGGAAGCACAACATGGTCTTAAAACGCAAATAGGTCCTGGTCACTCCTCAGCCCAAGAGGTTTCAATGGCTTCCCATAGGATTAAAAAGACAAATACTGAAGGCGTTGCATGATTTGGTTTCTCAGGGCACACCATCTTCCTTTCACTCATTGTGTGCCAATCACTCTGGTCCTTCTTCCATTTCTGTAATAACATTACACTCTTTTCCACCTCTGGGTTTATCTTCCTCTTTCCTGCTGTTTTCATCTGGAACGCTGTCCCTCAGTTTTTCTTTGTATAACACGGGTTCTCCCTTCGCTTCCTCAGACAGCTTTCCTTGACAAATACTCTCTTCCCAAAACCAGCTTAGGTTCCCCTAATGTATATTAATACCTTCACTTCATAGCATGAGTCATAGTTTGTAACTATGTATCTACTTGTTTAATATCTTTCTCTCATATCAGACTGTGAGGTTCTTATGTCAGAAATCATACAATGGTCTCCAGATTTATTTTCATTTTCATTGTCATTTTCATGGCTGTATCTTCAGTGTCTAACACAGTGCTGGGCCCAGAATAAATTGTTAATAATGGGTGTATTCTTTTTCTGGAGTTTTCTCCTGTTGTTTCATTTGTGACATTTTGTTTGTTTTTTGTTTTCTCGTTTTAGTTGCTTCTCTATGTTCATTTCCGGAGTTTTCTCCTGTTGTTTCATTTGTGACATTTTTGTTCGTTTTTTGTTTTCTCGTTTTAGTTGCCTCTCTATGTTCATTTCTATGTATTAGGTAGATTTGTTATGTCTCCCAGTCTTGGCCAGGTAACCTTACGTAGTACATGCTCTATGTAACCCAGTGGCACAATCTCCCTTGTCACCTGAGCCGAGTTCTCCAGGGATGTTGCTTGTGTGCATTGCGTGCACCCTCCTGTTGTAGTTAAGCCTTGAGAATATTATGGTAAGTGAAATAAGTCAGACAGAGAAAGATAAATACTGTATGATTTTACTTATATATGGAATCTAAGGAATAAAAGTCAACAAATAAAATAAAAACAAACTCAGATACAGAAAACAAACTGGTGATTGCCATATGGGAGGGAGGTTGAGGGGCTAGGTGAAAAGGTGAAGGAATTGAGAAGAACAAATTAGTAGTTACAAAGCAGACATGCAGATGTGGAGTACAACATAGGAAATATAGCCAAAAATTTTGTAATGGCTACGTACAGTGCCAGGTGGGTACTAGTGATCAGGGGGATCATTTAGTAAATTATATAAACTAACCATTGCGCTATATACCTGAACTAGAGGGGCTAGGTGAAAAGGTGAAGGAATTGAGAAGAACAAATTAGTAGTTACAAAGCAGACATGCAGATGTGGAGTACAACATAGGAAATATAGCCAAAAATTTTGTAATGGCTACGTACAGTGCCAGGTGGGTACTAGTGATCAGGGGGATCATTTAGTAAATTATATAAACTAACCATTGTGCTGTATACCTGAACTAATATAAAATAAAATAAAATTTAAAAATATATTATTATATTCAAAAAAACAAAATAATGGGTGTGCGATGAGCTTCAGTAATACTATGACACAATTTCATGTACAGTTTTTAAATTAAGCTGGTTTCATAAACAGTCTCTAGTTAGTTATCCTGTTTATTATTTATTAAAAGTACATAATATTCCATCAAATAAATATAAAATACACTTAATTATTTCCCATTTCCTGAGAAGCGTTACCCATTTTCGTTATTATAACTAATGCTGCTGTAATAGAGCTAGCTGTTTCCTAGAGAGAAACTCACAAAGGTAGAAGTCACAGATTATACAGCTTCTGAGTATGTTTCTCCCTGTAGAGTCACCAGTTTTTCTTTGAAAGTGTTATAACAAATCACAATACCCCCAAAATGACTGATCTTGAATAATTTGGTCATACTTTTGAAATGCTTATCAAAGAAAACATGTCTACTTTATGTGAAGTCCAGTCCTAAACCAAAGTCTCCTCCCCATGTGGGTCATATACTCATTTTATGAGTCATGACAGTATTGACACTAGTAAAGTCTAATTTCTTGTAAGTCCTGGGAACATTTCCTATTATATTTTATGTGTAGTAAAATTATGACACCAAGGATATCTGTCAGGAAAATATGTTTATTGTGACTATGACGTCATAAATCTAATCCAAAACACTCAGCTATCAATTAAGAGTAACAAAATGACTTATCTTTTAACTTGTAACTTGCAGCCTGAAACTCATTGCCTTTACTTAGGGATGAATTACAAAAACTTTGAATTATGTATACTAAATATTGTTCAGTAAGATTTCTTTATAAAGATGCTCGAATCCAAAAAATTTTTTCAAAAATAACTTTAAAGAGAATGTATATATTAACTTTCAAGTGAAAAAAGACATGAGCCACAAAGTGGGTGACGAAGTTGTCCTTTCAGAGCCTACAGTACCCTTAAGCCAGGTGTTGAGGCCCTAGCAAATAGAATTGTGATTCTGTTCTAGAAAGATGCCTACTTTTGGCCAAGTCTGGATGGTGAGCGATGCAATGGGATGGATTTGAATATGCTCTGGTGCAGCTGGCTTCTGGAAAACAGGGAAAGGCCCAGGCCCAGTGTATTGGGACTCTGTAAGGATGGACATATGTTGGGTGAGGGGACTGAGAAACAAAATGAATGCGGTCAGGCTCAGCCCAGCAAGTCAGGCAGTTTCTGGGTAGCCTTAGCTATTGCTTCCCAGGTGGCCTTAGCTACAGCGTCCTTACACAATCTGTAGATTGTGATTGATTATATTACCTGGCCTTAAGCCACTATTACACACCTTGTTATAAGAACAGCCCCACCTATACAGGCTAGAGGAGCTGGAGCTGTGTCTGTGCCTTGTTGTGTCCTGCTTTGCCTGAATAAAGCTATGTTGCATCTGTCCATGGCTCCTCGTGTATTCTTCCAGCTGCCAGAACCGCGCACCCCAAGCTTCCATACCCCAAACCTGCAGAACGACATAATATGGTTTTTGGATTCCTATTTCAAAGGCGCTCAAGTCTAAACCCAGAGCTGAACTCAATTTTTCAGAGATATTTACTTCACTAATAGAGCCCTCTCTCTTTCTTCCTTCCTTCCTTTCAAAAAACAAATAAGCTTCTTTCCAGGGCCCCTACGCTAGACTCTATAAAGGATATAAAGAAGGTTCCAGCAACTCTCAAGCCTATAGAAGGATGAATTAGACTCGTGCATGTTTATACTTGTACGGTGTAAACAGACCACAGTAAGAGCCCAAGGAAAGATACAGATAAATGAATGGGCGATGCCTCTGGTTGACACATCAGTAAAGATTTCCACAGAGGAGGCATTTCAGACAGCTCAAAGAAAAACACAGTGGGATTTAGATATGCAGAAATGGGGCCTGGAAATTAGAGTAAGAAAGGACATCAAGGACAAAGGAAATAGATTTAAAATTTAAAGTGCTTTTTGTGTTCTCCCAATCTTTCTTGGCTGAGTGTCCTAGGGCAGTGCTTCTTAAACTTTAAGGTATAAATTAATTACCTGGAAGTCTTGTAAAAATGCAGATTATGATTCTCAAGATCTGGGGTAAGCGGGAATCTGCATTTCTAATAAGCCCCCAAGTCCTGCTGACGCTGCTAGGCTCAGAAGAGCACTTCCAGCAGCAAAGTCTTTGGCTATATAGACCCAAGAGAAGCAGCAGCAGTGGGAAAGTATAGGGCTACCCATCGGTGGGCAGGTCTGCCTGGCCTGAAGAGCTTCTGGGGATAGAGCAACAGGTGCTTCTTTCACTATTAGTCTTTTGGGAGGGTTCAGAAGACCTCTCCATCTAGATTGTGAATGGATTGCATCATTCTATCCTCTAAACTAGCAGGATGGAAACTCTGGGAGAGATAGCAGCTCTGTGTGGTCACTGACTTGCTTGTGCCCTGGCAGAATAAAGGATTCTTTGTTAGCTCAAAGCCTGGCAGATTTTCTGGATCTTGGTGGAGACAGTCATTTTAAACCAAAAACAGGTCTTTCAAAAATATTGCTGAAATAAAAGAAGTAGTAATTAGGATGGTTCAGTCCACTAAACTCCGAACTTTATACAACTGACCAAGTCTGAGTTAAGGAAAAGGCCCTGAGGCAGCAGAGGGTGATCAAAACAGTCTCAGTATCTTTTTATTTTTCTGCTGGATACTATTCTTCAAGACTTTTAATTCGAATAAGTGAAAGGTAGGAGAAGAAGAGCCATACTTGGCTATTTGTGATCGAAATTTAGAATTAGTCACTGTTTACATTTATGTATCTATATAATGTCTTAGTAAGTCTTAATTGAGTTCAAACTTAATAAACACATATGAGGAAGTCTCTAAACTATTAATCTACCCCTTTAGGCCTTTTCTTTGGAAATGTAGTAATGAGTGGGAACACTAGGACATCTGGACGGGAGAAAGTGGAAAAATTTTTTTAAAGCACTTTCTGTGTATGTAAAATTGTTTTTGTGATAACAGGAATGCTATATTGCATCTATATTGTGGGGATAAAATATGACTACTTTTAGCAGAAGCAGTGCTTCTGAGAAACACAATAAGAAGCTTGACTGAAAATGCAAAACACACTCTTGGTTTTCCTCTCTCATGTTTTTTTTTCTTTTCTTTCTTTCTTTCTTTCTTTTTTTTTTTTTATGTTACCCAGATCAGTGTTCATGGAATAAAAGGAGCAATATTTATTCAGCACTTGCTGTGGGCCAGGTACCATGCTAAGTATATTATATGTGTGTTCATTCTAATTTAAACTATATTACTAGTAATATGTATATTTTAGGGACAAGAAATCTGGTATTCGGAGAAGTTGTAGACTTTGCCTAAGGTTATATAGAAAGGAGTTGAAACAGAGGTTCAAAACTAAATCTGTTTAAAATAAAAATTCATGCCCTTTCTACCATGGCAGGCTGCTTCTTAATACCAGATTATTTTAAGTTTCTTGTTGAGGACAATTTGCTTCTTTATTGTGGTTGCTCTTATACGATATGGAGTTATACAGAAAGTCTGTGGGATTAGTAACTGGTTAAACTTAAAGACCTTTAAATTTCCTCCCAAACTTTCACACATCCTCCCACCTCAGTGCCCTTGCACACGCTGTTTTCACTGCCAGAATTCTCTTTCTTTGCTTCTTTTTGCCTACTTTATTACTTCAGATTTAATGCAAACCTCAGCTTGATCATTATTTCTTCAAGAAAGTCTTTTCTTTGCCCACTATTTCTACTATATGCTTTTAATAACATGTACCTTTGGATTGTAAAACCTATCACAAATGCAATTCTATACTATATATGTGTTCTGAATATCAGATTCTATATCTCTTTAGAGATATGATAATGAAATATTTGTCTCCTGTCCTTAATAATTCACATGAATGGTAACAACTTATAATTGTCATTGGTTTATGGGCTCTTGCTTCTGCACTAGGTGTTGGGTGACAGAAATTGAAGACCCTTAAGACTTATTCTCAGCACTCAAGGAACTAACAATCTGATTGGAAAGACATGGTTAAGACATACTAAACAATTATAAAGCAGCCAAGTCCATGATGTAACCAAGTCCTTTAGCAAAACTAAAAATCTTCTTTGGTTTCATTTTTTCCAAGAAATGGTTTCTCGTTTTAGTCTATGTCTTATCTATATGTTGATATATGAAAGCTGAAACAGCTTAGGATATAAAGTAATATAATTTGAGAAGCAGAAAGAAGCTTTGATAAAATGAAAGACCAATAAAGATGAAGAGGAAGAAACAAGAATTATGGTTTACCATGTCTCGCAGAGATATTCCATATTCTAGTGAATGGTAGTGGATCATCATTCACCAAATTTCATATCAATAGTTAACATTTACCCTGGCTCTTAAAAGCGTTAAGAGAGAAAGAAACTATACATTTAGTCAATTTAGGGACAGAATGTTATACCATAGCAACTCAGTCAAAAAAGAAGGTGGACTCCAGTTATAAATCAGCTAGAATCCTTAGTGAGTAAAACCACAGACCGAGACTAATTGTGTGGGAAACAGTAGGGTTCCAAGCATGAGCTCCATAAGCTCATCGAATCCTGCAGATCTCCCCGACCCCACTATAACCATGTCACTAGTAGCTGCAGGTTTCATTCTCAATTTGCAAATGATACATACATGCAACAGCTACAGACCTAGCCCTAGCCTAGGGGAGCCATAGTGAAAAACAAAACGAAACCCAAAACTTTAAAAGAATCCAGAGTTTTGAAGCGGAAGGATGGGAATAAATTATAAAATGATAGGGAACTGAACTAAAAGTTCTTCCTCAATATATTGTTTCTGCTCTTCACTACCAGAATTCTTTCTTTTGTCACTTTTCATACTCTGAAATTTTGTTATGAAAGTGTTCCTTCAAGACCACAGAATACTCTTAAAATTGCATTATCTTTGGAAAGGTTGATAGTCTTCCACTCGTGAGTGTGAATTAGTTTAATCAAGTTATTTTACTCAGTTCTAACTTGCAGTATAATAAAGGATTGCTGATTTTTAAGAATAGAGAGCAACAGCCACACTGGGAGAGATAGAGGCACTAAGGCCAGAATGAGGACAGTAGGTATATGAAAAGGGTTTTAAAAGAATACTGGAGAAGGTGCAAAAGGAGCAACAAGGAGCTAATAATTATTTATTTATAATGATTATTTACCTGTTTTAAGACCAACTAAGACTGGTGCTATACTCACCAAGAGAGAAAGAGAAATTTCCTCCTCTTTCTTGTCCGTTCTGTACAGAATGGGCCCAACTCCCAGGACCAGATATCAATCTGGTACAATTACAAACCAAAAACTTTAGGTTTCTCTGAGTTGGCTCTTGTGGAAAAATAAATGGTATACCAAACAATTTAAAGGAAAGGCTTTTCTAGCTCTAGAAACAATGCCTAATTTTTAGTTAATCGAACCATATGAAATTGCCAATTTTCAAGTGACTGTGACCAAGAAAAATGGCAATTTCCTATGGATTGACCTAAAAGCTGATAAATTGAGACTTCCTGAATTTTTTACCTGAAATCACATCATCAAAATGAAGAATTTGAAAAGCCATTAGCTATACTATATAGAAGGATTTTTTTTTTTTTTAAGGATTTTTAAAATAAAACACAAATCTACTAGTCACCAAGGCATACTGTGACTGATGATGCTATACCTTAAGTGTTGCTGTTAGAATAGCTGGATTGTTATGCACAATTCCCTAGATCAAGCCCTCTTTGTCCATGTCAATTCATTCCATTTGTTATTTAGACAGCACTTCCTTCTACAGCCCTAAGCAACCTAGGATATCTACATCTGTGGGTGTTTTAGGTTGAGGTTGGCAGTGGGCAGTATGGGTTTCCTGAGAACTCTAAGTGAACTCAGTTTTTTCCTACATCACTTAATGTTCAGAAAGAGGGATTTGCCATGTGATCTACTGTCCTTACAACCATAACTTTCCTTGTGCCACAAGAGAAAACTGTTTTAATGTGTTCTTATTCTATTCTAGAATATAATAGTAATTCGAAAGTCTGTAACTTGGCACTCAGAGGAACTATAAGGTATTTTTTAGTTCTATGGTTAGAATTTAAGGAGGAAAAAAAACCAATTATGCTTGCTTTTATGTGCATAGGGTTTTCTGTTAATTATATGCAAGAAACTGCCAACAATAGTAGTGCATGGGGAGGGAAACTGAAATTTTTCCTGCACTGATTTTCTTTTCAATATCATGTATTATTTACTGCTATTAATAAAAATAATTTAAAAACAAATATAATTTAAAATTTAAGTAGATAAAACATTTTACTTCTTAAAGCAGAGCCCCCCCCCTTATAAATGTTTGCATCCTGTTCTTGCTCTTTACCTTATCATTGTTGTGATTTTTAAAAATAATAATTCTTAAAACCCGTGGGAGGTGGAACAGAGATACAAAAGGTTTTAATGATGAAAATTGCTATTTATTCTGCAAATATTTGTAGCTACCTGTTCTGTGACAGGTCATGGACTGGGTACTTCCTCTTTTCCATAACTTCTGGAAGGCTTCTTGCGTAAACACCCAAGCATTTTTTTTTTTTTTTGAGAGTTTTGCATGCTTAAAAATGCTTCCCATGGATAAGTGGTGATCTGTTTTCCATGAATTTAGTAATGAGTTCAATTGTAGGGAGAATCACCCAGGATATTGAGGTGATTCTCTGGTGTCTGAATGAGGCAGAAACTACACTGATGACCTGTGTGTGAGAATGAGGGTAGTGGTACTGGGTTTGTGGAAGGTGGGGGGTTGGGTGGGGAGGGAGTCATCTTGAGCTATATCTGCAATATTGAGAAAATGAAAGATAAAGAGGAAGATAAAAAGAGACAGGTGGTAGAAGAAAGGGTGGCTGGCAATAGAAACTAGGGACATTTTAACTCACAAAATTGTTGTATTACCCAAAAGCTGATTTCAAAGATTTGTAAACAGAATCCTGAACACACTAAAAGATGATGAACCACCATAAAAGATAATCTAACACCCTTCACAGCACAGGCTAGAGAGAGGTGTGCCACAAAATGTAAAGGAACGTCAAAGAACTCAGTAATCAAGATAAATATTTTAATGAAATATTTTAAAAATTAATGTAAAAATGCATGATGAAAAATATCAACATTCAAGATAAAGGTGGGATTAGTATTACTGGTTTTTCCTTTTTCTTCAGATGGCCAAAAGGCCTTGGGCAGGGCACTATTACAGATCCTGCAGAAACTTCCTACTCAGGTACTTTTATTAACGATGTTTTCCAAAAATTAGTTTTCATGACCCCTTCCCACATCAATAACTTTTCTTCAACACCCCAGCATTTATCTGTAGCTCTGTTCCGTCGGAAAACCCATTTTCCTTAGTAACTGTAGTACTTTGATGGCAATCTGAATCATAGTGAATCCTTTCCAGTGCCTTCCCAAACCACAGTGGGCACTCAGTATTTCTTTGCTAAAAGAACACAGAAATCACAGACTTCAAATTGGCTCTCTTAGGGATTGAGCAGTGAAGGAACGCGGATACATTGTTTTGTCCACAGTGTGTGTCTTTAAAAAACAACAACAACAACAACAACAACAACAACAACAAAAACTGATTTTGTTATCAAGAATTAAAAACTCAGAATATTTTACATGAAAATAATCTACATCTCTCATTTCTTGGAAAATCAGAAAACCTAGCAAAAGTAGGCCCAAATTCTTCCATGATAGCGATGGGTATTAAGAGCAGAATGGATCTGCCCTGAGAGCTCTCTCTAGTTGGGCGCCTCCTGCCTATTTTATTCATTTACGTTGCCTGACCCTTGAGCTATTTGAGTTTGCAACACCAGCCATGAAGGTAGTGTGCAACGGTTAACACGCATCTGCTGGCTCCATTCGGTCTCTCTTAGAGAATAAAGTTTCCTCGCTGTCTTTTCGAAGATAGCCTTGCAGAGAGACTCACAGAAGCAGCTTACCTTTCTAGCCCACAAACTTTCCACAACCAGTGAAAGTTGTACTGCCTTCCGCACATTGTTTCTCCTTGGCTCTTTGCTCCAGGGTCCCCTCCCTGGCCCAGAGCCTTCTCTCCGAACCCCGATCCCGGTGCTCTGGAGCCTGGGGCGGGTCCCCGGCCCCCAACCGCAGCTCTCTGTTCCCGGCCAGGGCGCTCAGGCTCGCCCACGGCAACACTGGGCATGCTCAGAGGCGTCCGCGGGGGCAGGTTTACTTCGCAGGCGCTTGCACTCGGCGGCGGGCGGGCGCGCGGCTGCAGCTGGAGCTCCGGCTCCCGGAGTTGGAGTTGCCGAGAGTTTTCCCCAGCTACCCGCCGTCTTTGCGCGCGGCAGCCGGAGCCGGCGCGGAAGCCGGGAGCGTTGGCCAGCCAGTACCCGGGCCGGCCAAGTCTTGTCCGGAGTCTAGAGCCCCGCGCGGGGCAGCCCCCGGGGAGGAGTCTCGCCAGCTGGGACGCGTGCAGCGCATTGGCACTGCCAGGGCACGAATTGGGCTGCACGGTAGGGCCCGGGCGTGGAGGAGCGGGCGGGCGGGCGAGGCAGAAGCCAGGCCAGGCCAGGGGGCATGCGGCTGCAGCAGCCGCAACGATTGGGGCTCCTGGCGCTCGGTCTGATGTGGGAGGCTGGGGCAAGGACCCCGCTGCGGGGCCGGAGGAGTGGGCAGATGACCAGAGAGATGCTTTCAAGTTGGCGGAAGAGGGGGCTAAACGCCCAGGCACAGCTGCTTAGTGCGCGCCAAGAGGGATTCGGGTCCCTGGTTCCCCCCAGACCCGGGACCCGGCGTGCGGGCAGGGTTGAGCAGCCGGCGGAGCGGAGCAGTTTCCTCCGAGAAAGTTGAGGATGGAAACCTTATTTTCTTTCTGTTCCCGCGGTACTATGGTCCGGAGGGTGCCGCCCGAGGTCCCCAGTGTGGAGGAGCTTAGTGGGTCGCTGCGCCCATGGGCTGAGCTCCTCCATCCTCGGCTGAAATCAACGAATCACGCAAATCTTCCCAGCGTCTTCTAGGAAAATCTTCCCAGCCAAAACTGAGGTAGGCTCTCCTGGCCGGCACGGTTCCCTGCCTCCAGGGCGCTTAGCTGGGCGATGCCCCCTCCCTAATCTCAGACGTGGCCAAGGGCGCTAGGATCCGAGTTAGTGCTTGTGGTGCGCGCCAGAATGGAGCCTCACACATGATGGGGCAGTGTGGCTAGAGTAGGTGGACAGCCGGATTTCTCCTCCAGCCTTTCCTCAGGTGTACAGCACCCCACCAACCCCACCCCGTTTATTTTCGCAGAGACAGGACCTGGAGGAAGGGCCAGGTGGAGAGTTTGGGTGGACATACTTCTTACGAGAGGGCGCCTGAGTTAAATCTCTGCCTTGGGCTCTGGCTCCAGGACGTCATAACGAACCCTCTCCTTCAGGGACTGGGTGGGAAGGAATAGAGCCAGTGGGTCCACAAAAAGGTCCACCTCATCCCACTGGTCTCGAAGATCGTGTTCCAGGCGATCCTAGGACCCTGAAACTGGCATTGTGTGGATTGCGAGGGTGTGGAGGATGCCGACGGCTTCTCTTGGCTCCACTTTTTTCACTTCTTGTTTTGAGTTTTGGGGTTTTGCCTGCACTCGAGTCAGAGCTGCGCTGTCATAACCCGGGGCGGGGAGGGGGTTGG
>NW_006431925.1:364580-394158 GCF_000325575.1 Pteropus alecto | reverse complement strand
AGAGGAGTAGGGGAGGAGGGAGGCTGTGGAGGCGCTTCAGCCAGGCAGTGAGCCGCCGTTTGCCTCGCCTCTGAGGCTGCTAGTGGGAACTGGTCCAGAAATGATTATGCAGGCTAGAAATATGCCTCTCGTTTTTTCTTTTTTGGCCGAACACCTTAGCTGTTGGGTTTGTGTGTTAAGTTCTTAAAGGGGTACCCGCACACTGTTCAATGCCATGTTTTGGGGCCTCACCATTTGTGCTGCATGTTTTTCTGTGTGGTTTTTCCTACAGGTAATCTACTTTGGGGCACATTTTCGGATGTGGGAATCACCTCTTGTGGGTACATAGATTCTAGAGCCAGGCGGACCTGAAGTCAAGGTGTAGCTTTACAGGCTTTACAGGTGATGACTGTGCTGATAGACAAATTGTTAGCCACTCTAAACTTCAGTTTTCTCTTCTGTTGAGTGGGGATAATAATGAACTTATCTCTTGCATTGCAGGGTTGTTGCGAGACTTGGGTGAGATAATGGCAATGAGAAGTGCTAAGAAAAGTTTAAAGCACCATTCAAGTCTTATTGTGTCTGTGCCCTTTACCCATTTTTTTAAAAATTATAGTTATAACAAGATACCCAAGTCTTCCCTATACCCACTCCTCACCAAGAATTTTGGCTGCTGGGTTTCTTTGGAGTAGCTATTTATCTTCTTTTTATTCTCTTCCTTTAAATCCATTTCTCTTTTGATGCTCCAGTCTTCATATTTATCTGAGGGAAGCAGTATGGATTGTTACCTTATCAATATTCAGAGTCCTGGGCCCCGATTTCTATTGACAAACAAGTCTGCAGACCCTGAGCTGGAGCTCTGGCTTGGCCTCAGGCTATGACCTTGAACTAAGGACTCAATGCCTCATTAGGGAAATCAGCCTGAGGTTGAGTCAATGCTGATCAGGGTCAAGGAGAGGTGAGGTAAGCTTAACTCAGTAAGGGTTTCATCAGTCTCCTGACACCCACTCCCCACCCTGCATTTTCCCTAATCCTAGGGCAGTGGTTCTCAAACAGGAGCATCAGAGTCATTTGGAGTACACCTATAGAATCACTGACTTATGAGATGAGAGAAAGAGAAGTGAGATTTGTTCTGAAATGCCATTATTTTAACATTTCATGTATAGAGACAGTGTTTTAGTAATTTGCTTAAAGCATTTTGTATTTCCAATACCTGTGCCACTTACCATTGTCCAGTTTTAATAATTCTGATTGCTTTTTAAATGAATTAATTTAAAAACACAAAAGATAGGATTCCTCTTTCTTTTTATACTGTAAGTACTTAGTCTTTGGTTTCTAGGTCATTCTTGGGTAGATTAGTGATCCTGATACTGATAAATCCAACAACTACCTCACTTTCTTTCTTTGGAGACCTCAGACATTTGTGGAGAGGCTGTGTAAAGTCTGGCAGCTTGAACCTTAAGGTTGGAAAACAGATTGAATTGCTTATGAGCAAGTTTAAAAAGAATTTGCAATGTGGTATCTTCTCTGAATGGACAACTTCTCTAGGCCTCAAGGGGAGGTGAAGTACATCCAGTGACAGATGTCCCATAGTAGTGAGATCTGGTGAAGGCTTTCCATTCCTTCTAGAGAATGTTGGTGTTGGCCGTGACTGAGCTCCTCTGTCACTCTCGGAGGGCGAGGAAGGCTGACTTTCAGGGACAAATGTGCAGTATCAGTGCTTCTCTGTGTGATTTAGTTTATAATCAAGCAATGCTTGGACACAACCCAATCTTAAGCAATTTTGTCCCCTAAGCTATGGTCCTGCCTGAGAGATGGCCTAGACTGTGGCCTTGAATTTTAGCTGCTTTGTATCAGAGAGGCTTTGGGAGTCTGCTTAAGTCAGGAGGGTTCCTGAGATGACATCTTAAGGCAGGAATAAGGTTTACGTAGCACCCAAATGGACTACGTGTACGAGGAGGTCAGCACTTTAACTAGTCTTGTGTTGCTGTGCCAAATGGAATCCCAGCGGACCATCCTGCTGCTTTATCTCAGCTTTCCATTTGTGCTTTGTTTTAGTTTAAAAATGATTAGCACTAGAGAAACCTATCAGTAAATCAGAAACCTATTCAAAAACTCAAGTGTAGCACTTAGTGTCTCAGTAGATAAAAGTGCAGGGTCCATGCCTATCTTCCTGACTGTAATCAACATTCAGTGAAGAGACGACCTTTGGGTTGTAATTCTCAAGATTCACTAGCTAATTTAAATGGTTTCTCCTACTTGACATGAGTAGAAATCATTTCTGTTTTAAAATTCTTTCCCATAACTAGATGTTGATATTTTGGGTGTTACCCCTACTTTTTGCTGCTAGGATTTTTTTTTTCTTCCAGCTTTTTCCTTATCACTGTTGTTCACTTTCCTCAGCATATGAACACTTGATATCTTTGCTCCCTTGAATAAGTCTGTTGTGAGACAGTCATTATGATACTTTATTTCATCAGGGCTATTGTCACTGGGTCATAAAGAGTCATGGCCCATTCCTGGAACACTGTTCTTCTCAACCTTTCTAGGGGGTGCTTTTTAACTGAAACTCAGGTCGTACCACACTAACTCAATTCTAATATACATCTTCTTTCACACTCTGTCATTTTCCAATATCAGAAATCCAGATGGGTCTTAAAATTATAAACACACTTAATGTGTGGTTTCTTTTTTCTTTTCTGTAACCTGGCGTGTTAATAGAGTGACTTCCAATTGATGGCATTTTAAAACAAAGCAAATTTGGTTCCGTAACCCAGTAGAAAATACGGTTTCTACTCAGTGCTGTCCTGCTGATAGAATTGAGTGGCTATTGAATTAGCTCATGTTCTCAGAGCATGTGGGAAGACTGATGCTGGGGTGGAGGCTAATAGGTGTGCTCCTGTGAAGGGCAAATCAGTTAGGAAGCACAGCCTACTGTTTTCCTCTCAGAGATTCTCAACATGTGCACCCTCATATCAAAGGCTCTGAGAAGTACTACAGTTAACAATAATCAGCAATAAAGAAACTTGGTTATAGTGGTTCAATTAAATGTTTCCCAGAACACAGAACATTTCTGATGTTTTGTGTGTATCTTCTAGGACCCCGCTGCTGAATTAGCACATTCCAACAATTCTAATAAGTTGTTTAACACCATCTGTGGATGGGAAGGTACATCCCTAAAGGAAAGGGAAGTTGTTAAATATGGATATTAATCGATTAATGAATTCTCTAGGTGATTACTGTTTTTTATTTCAGAGTAGAGAGAAAACATTTTAAGCTGTGGTGGCTTAGAAAGTCTCCGTGGAGGGGCTAGACTACAAAAATGCTGTCAATGATGAATGGCACTTTTGTGAGAGGAAAAGGGGACTTTTAGGTTGGTGGTGTAATGGAGCAAGAGTGTGAAGACTTGTACTTGTGTCTGCATATAAATAATCTTCAGAGCACACAAAAACAGCACTGTGCCTAGCACAGAGTGAGTCTGAGTGGATCTGTGTTGGTCTAAGAACCTATGGTTAAGTTTACTCTTGATTCTGTAAATTCACTGAAGTAGCAGATGAGTTCTAGTGACCACAAGAGAGCTAGTGGATCAGTAGGAAGGGAGGAAAAATACTCGGGTTGAAAACAAGGAGGGATGCATGGGACAGGGAGGGAGAAGGAATGTGTTCTTAGGCCTTTTGGAGGATAGTGGTACCAGGTACAGAGGAATTCATTAAAATGCAGGTCCACTGAAGAATATTGGCTATTTGGGGGAAGAGAGTTCTTGGAAGACCCCTAAGAAGAGGGATCTTAACTGGAGTTTCTAAGAATATCAAGAAGAAAGAACTTTTACGACTCAACAATAAAAAGGCAAATAACCCAATTTAAGAATGGGCTAAGGATTGAAGTAGACATTTCTTCAAAGAAGATATACACATGGCCAATAAACACATGAAAAGATGTTCAACATCATTAGTCATTAGGGAAGCGCAAATCAAAACTACAATGAGATTAACACATCACAACCACCAGGACAGCTGTAATAAATAAGGCATAATAACACATGTTGGTGAGGGTGTGAAGAAATCAGAACCCTCATACATTACACTGTGGGTAGGAATGTAAAATGGTGCAGCCACTTTGTAAAATAGGTTGTTCCTCAAAATGTTAACATAGAGATACCTCATGAGCAGCTTCACTCCTTGTTAGATACCCAAGAGAATATGTTCATGCAAACCCTGTATTCATAATATCATTATTCATAATAGCCAAAAAGTGAAAATAACCCAAATGTCTGTCAATGGATGAATGGATAAACAAAATGTGGTATATTCATACAATGTAATATCATTCATCTATAAAAAGGAATAGTTTTTGTGCTACAACATGGATAAACCTTGAAAACATGCCACATGAAAAAAGCCAGACACGAAAGACCACATATTATATGATTCCACTGTGAAATGTCCAGAATAGGCAAATCCATGGTGACAAAAATTACATTAGTGGTTGCCAGGGGCTGGGAAGAGCGAAGAGTGGAGAGTGACTGTCGATGGGTATGTGGTTTCTTTTGGGGATGATGAAGATATTCCGCAATTAAATAGTGGTGATGGTTGCAGAACCTCATAAACACTCTAGAAACTACTGAATTATATACCTTAAAAGGGTGTGTGAATATCTCAATTAAAAAACAAAAACAAAAAACAAACAGCAAGAAGGCCACTGTGACTGGGGCAAAAGGAGAGTATTAAGAAAAGTTAGAGAGATCCAGGAGTAGGGTATCAGTTTCAGGCCAGATTTTTTTGCTCTTGAGAAAAAATATCTAGATAATTCCTTTCTCCTTGTTTGTCATTTGGTCTCCTAGGATTTTTCTGTTACTCTTTCATCCAGAAATCCTTCCCCTGAATTAAAGGGTTTTGTTCTTTTTTTAAAATACTTTTTTATTTTTCAGTTACAGTTGACATACAATATTATATTAGTTTCAGGCATACAACATAGTGGTTAGACATTTACATAACTTATGAGGTGGCCCCTAAGAGGGTTTTGTTCTAAGTTGCTCCCGAAGATTTTTCTGTTACTCTTTCATCCAGAAATCCTTCCCCTGAATTAAAGGGTTTTGTTCTTTTTTTAAAATACTTTTTTATTTTTCAGTTACAGTTGACATACAATATTATATTAGTTTCAGGCATACAACACAGTGGTTAGACATTTATATAACTTATGAGGTGGCCCTTAAGAGGGTTTTGTTCTAAGTTGCTCCCGAGTCAGTGGGACAGTTTTCGTGTCAAATGCCTGTGATCTTCAGATCAGAGTGTGTTTCTAGACAAGAATTCCAATCTTTAGGCTTCCTTGTTGTGATCCGCTGGAGGCCAATAGGCAGTGCTGACTGGGTAGTTTCGGTTTAGCTTCTCCCTTAAGATTTGACTGTGGTAAATGTTTTAGTGTCATCTTCTAATTTGCTTAGTGATCTCTGTCAAGACCTTTAAAAAAAATTGTTCTGATTGTGTTGAACAGGATTCACGTGGTATGTGGCATTATATGAACATCCACATTATTTGGGTACAAGTGTCATGATACTAAATGAGGTTTAATGCCATTGGAGGTGAGGCTGCTGTCCCCTGGGTGGAGGTGTTTCTTCTCTCTTTAGCATTGTGTTGTAGCTGTGCTTCTCAGACTCATGGCTAGGAAGTACCTGGGGATCTTATTAAAGTACCAATTCAGTAGGCCTGGGTGAAGGCCTCAGATTCTGCACTTTAACAAGCTCCTACCGATGTGGATGAGGTCAGTGCATGGATCGCTCTGAGTAGAAACTGATACAGTGTGGAGAACATGGCTTTGGAATGGGATAGAGCTGAATGTGGAAGGCGGCTCCGCCATTCCTTTGCTGTGGGAACTTGGGCAAGGTAATCAACATTTGAGCCACATTTTTCATATCTGTAGGATCAGAGTAAGAACCTAGCTCATAGAAAAGTATCTAACATGGTGTCCCTTGGAATGTTAAATATTATTTGTCTTTTTCTTCTCACAAGTGCTAAGAATTCCATGGTAAGGACTAAGGAAAAAATATATGGAAGAAAGCCAAGGGTTTAGAGAGGTTTTTGATTTGTGTGGGTAGAGATAGGACGTAGGGGAAGTGGGGTATGAATCCCAGTCCTCAGAGAAACGTTAGTTTGCTAATTGATTCTCAAATTACCATAGTTTTAGTAATGACACTGTGCTAGTCTCAGCTCAATCTGGATAATTTTTAGTCAAGATGTTGGGTCTTTGCTTTCATGTTCTTGGTTTCTTTTTGACTAGTAGGTTATCTCTGAGCTGCTCAATTGTTGCTACAGTCCTTGGCGGGGTAGTCTCCGCCCATCCTTGCCTCGTTGCCTTGCCCCCTCACTTATTGAAGTTTCTCTCTTATGAGGACCAGAAGGAGTAAAGGGAACTAAAAAGCAAACCATCGAGCTTCATTAGCACACTGGGGGGAGGTTTCTGGGGATGAGGTTGAAAATATTTGCTTCATTGTTGACTTCAGAAAATCTCGGCATTTCATTAGTTTACTTCCCATGAGTCCCTTAACTCTGGAAAGTTTAAATTGAATTAGGTTAATGGGGAAGAGGCAAAGAGGAGGAACTGGGAACTAAATCCTGGCATTGACTGTAATTCTGCCACCTGGAGCCTGTGTCTCTTGCCCTCACTGAGTCCCTTTGTTGCTATGCAGGACCGCTAATCACTGCCAGGCTGCCTCGTGGGGTTGGTCTGAGGCTCAGATGAGTGGCATTTGTGAGGGCATTTTGAGGGCATTATGAGCGCCTCTGTAAAGTCTGCACCATCACTCCACGGGACTGGCTTAGGCATTTAGTTCTTCTGGGTTAGACAAGGTGAGTATGGCTTGTTGATTTTTGTTCTGTTTCTAGCTCCTCCATCCTCATTTGAAGTGGGAGGAAATAAGAGATTGTGTTTACATTTCAATTAAGTTGACAGATCCTTTTCACTTACTTTCTTCTAGAGAAAAAAAAAATAGTTTTTAAGAGTTGAACAAAACCACGAGTGCAGCAAACCAAACTGCTTTCTAGTCTTCATTGCTTGAAATTCACTGCTTTCCTAAGGGTGGTAATTTCACCCTGTGAGGCCCAGCGCCTTGCTTGACCGTCTTGTGGATTGGCAAGCGTGGGTCTTCATGCCTGATGATGATGAAGTTGATGATGGTTCACTTCGTTACAGTGCTGGGGCTGAGCATTTAAACTAATGCTGCACCATTACATCAGATAATCAAAGATAAGATATTCAGGTGGAAGCCTAATACGCTAGACCTCACTGGCACTTGCTGTCCTTCCAGTAGGTGGAGATGGGGATGGCATGTGGAATTGAGGATGATCTGATTTTTGAGGCGAGTGAATGCATGTGCTATAATCTCATCACCTTTCATAACCACTGTTGGTAACTAGCTTCAGTCAACGATGTCATATATCGGTGAGCTGTTATTTCTTGTGAGACTGCCTAGGAATATATATGTTGCCTCACACAGTCTGAGATGAAAGCCAGCTGTATCTAGTGGTTAAAAAGTTAATATTATTCTTGAAGAATTTAATCTACCCTATCATTAAGGTAGCAATAAGGAAGCTACTCTGCTGCTGAGAAGGAGCTGGGTGGATAAAAGCTGGATGTTCCTCAGGTAAGTCCTTTAAAAATGGAATCTGTATGCAACTACAACAGTAGTTAAAAAAACACACACACACACATTGGTGATAGAAATTTGGTGCTTATATAAAGAGCTCGACTCTAATAAAATGGACATTTCTCCGAATTTTAGCTACTGAAAAATGAGACTTTTTCTTTCTAATCTGATTTTTTTCCCCCCTGACACTGCCAACTACACACCCACTGGTCTATCCAGTAGCTGATCTTTAAAAACAAGACAGGGAATCTTGACGTCAGATATCTTGTTTATGAACAGCCCTTGCTCTCAAACCCCACTAGACTGTGAATTCCTCCAAGGGCAGGGATCCTCATTTTTGTATCCCTGAGGCCTAGTGTATCTGGCAAATAGGAGAGAATCAGTAAAAATATGTTGAGCTGGATAGCTGCTTTCTTCTGGGAGTCTCCTCCACTGTCTAGTCCATGAATTTTTCTGTTGGTAAATTATTTTTATTATTTAACATTTCCCTAGAGATTATTAAGTGCTGACATAACACACAGTTCTAAGCACTTTACAAATACTGGTTCCTTTCATCTGCACAGTGGTCAGAGGTAGGTACTATTACTTATCTCTATTCTACAGTTGAAAAAACTGAAGCAGAGGAAGGTCAAGTGACATGTCTGAGGTCCCACGGCTACCATGTAGCAGAGCTGGGAGTTGATCGTGGGTGCTCTGGTTTCAGGGTTCCTATTCTCAACAATAAGCTGGGCTTCAGCTCTCATATATTACCCTTCTCCCTACCTGCCCCCCACAGCTTTCCTGAGAATTACACAGAGATCAGACATGCCTTTGCATCTCCCCTTTTTTTCATCTCCTTTGTCCTCTGCCCCCTTCTGCCCACTCCCACGTTCCAGAAATATGTGACTCTGAGTTTGGAAAATAGAGTATAGCACCATAGCTCATTAATACAGGCTTCGGGTGAGGCCATTCACACAGGAGCTGATTAGAATGAACTCTGTTATCTGGACAAGACTGTGACCTCCAGCCCTGGTCCTCTGAGTTTGCCAAGTGACGAGCCGTGTGATCTAGGTTAGTGCCCCTCAAACCTTTTTGTACACGTGAATCACCTGGGCATCCTGTTGAGGCACAGATTTGGATTCATCGGGTCTGAGATTCTGGATTTCTAACCAGCTTCCAGGAATGACAAGGGTGCCCGTCCTTGGCCTAAGGCCCTAAAGGAGTCCTGAGTCTGTGCAAGGCCATCTCTGCTATTCCAAGCACTGTCTTGCTTGAATAGACCTAATTCCTAACCTGGGACCCAGAGAGACATACAGCATCTAGAGACATACACACCAAGGAACTGGAAGTTGTGTGAACACAGGGAGAGGCTTAAGATGAAATGAGCGCGTAACTGAGAGTTAAGGAAATTTGATGCTTTCAAAATGAAGACTGTGTTATTTCCAAATGTGAGCTGAAAGGTGCTCTATTTATGATGGAAAGTTTATTACACAGCAGCTCTAGTGATTTAGCTGTGGTAATGCAAAGTATAATAACTCCTGTTTGAGTTGAAATGAAATTTTATAAAGAACTTATGCTACTGGCCCCAAAACTCTTGCAAGGAACCTCTTTAAGCTCTCCAAAGTCTCCATAAGTCTCAGGTTCTCCCTGTTTTCCAACTCCATCTGCTAGGCTATGCGATAACGCCCTAAGAACCAATATTGGAATACTAATTTATGGTCGACAAAATGTTCTCATTGTATTTGAGTGAGACGGTATCTCATAATTACCCAGCTGTTTTTTATACATGAAAGCGGTGAGGCCTAGAGAGTCTGTCAGAATCACAGGCTCACAAGTGATGGAGTTGGGGCAGGTTTGGGTGAGGGAGCATAACCTGGTGTCTCTTGCTCTTTATACAGGCCGAGCTGCTTCGATAAATTTATGCCATTGAGCAACTGAATTGGTTTGCCCTATTTGGCTTTGAACAGGAGGAGGAATCTAGATGGGTTTGCATTTTTTTTTTTTTAATGATGTTTTTGAAATTTAACATACATATAGAAACAAGCACAAATTACATTTATATAGTTTAGGGACTTTCCAATGCATGAACACACGCATTTAGTCTTAACATAGATCAAGAAAGAGAGCCACCAGCACCCTAAAATCTCCCCTTGTACCTCCCACTTCTGGTTACTCCCTCCTCCATGGTAGCTACTGTCTTGACTTCTAACACAAGAGATCACTTTGCCTATTTTTCAGTTTTAAATAGACACACCCATGCTTTTGTATTCTATTTTTTCTCTCTCAATATTGTACAACTCATCCATATTGTGCATGCAGTAGTAGCTGGATCTTATTCTGTTGTATAAACATACCACAATTACTGGTTAGGGGCATTCGAATTGTTTCCAGTTTTTGGCTGTTATGAATAATGCCGCTGTGAACATTCGCATATATGTGTCTTTTGGTTCTCAGAGCTATGCACTTCTGGGGTGTGTGTGTGTATGTGGGTCCTGTGATGTGAATATGTTCAGCTTTACTAGATATAGCCAGTTTTCCAATACGGCCATTCCATTTTATATTCCCATCTGGTGTGAATGACAGTGCCATTACTCCACGTTTTTTTGCCAGTATTTAGTTTAAGTCATTTAAATTTTGGCTATTCTCATGTTTGTAGAGAGGTCTTTCATTATGGTTCTAATTTGTAACTGTCATCGCCATTTGCAGCTTAGCCTCTTTGCACATGCCTGTGGTTATCCTCTTTTGTGAAGTGCCGGTTCAAATCTCTTGCCTATTTTTCAGTTGTGTTGTTTGCTCGTTTTATTTTCGAAAACAAAGTGAGAGTTCCATAGAAATGTCTATGAAAAAAAGTCCTTGAAATCTGTAGTAATGGGGCTTACCTATCAGTGATATCTGGTTGTATCACTGTAAATGTATTTCTGGAGAGCCTCTCCTGCAGGAGGCTTGCAGGACAAGTTGAAATGAGGATATGCAGAGGTATAAAATCCTTAGTAGGTAACTTTCTGAAAAGTTGGGGCACGCCAAGTATGTGGTCCAGGGCAATTGTTAAGTTGTGAGATCACCTGAAAGCTTAAAAGCACTTAACCTACAAATGAGCTTGCCTTTTATGGAAGTCATTCTGGGAGATTGTAGACCAACTTCAAAAGTATTGCTGAAAATATTTTTGGAATTGCTTTGAGTACGTTGTTATGGATATTTTTAGTTGGTGTCATAATGTGCTTTGAGCATGTGTTTGATTTGGGGAAAAGGCAAAAGACTTCTCAGAACCCAGTCCAGTGAATAAGGAGGGTGCTTCATGAGTGACTTAAAAAACAAAACATTATTCATAAGGCTCGTCTATAAAGGGATGGACCTTTCTTGAGAGAAGAGTAAAGATGTTAGCAGGGAGGGAGAAAGCACTGCGCTAAGTGATTTCTTTTCCTCCTTTCCTTTAATCTTAACCTATGAGGTACTTACTGTTGTAACTATTCCACTTTATAGATGAAAAGTGAGAGATTTAGAAAGAGAGCATGATTTAAGAGTGAAACCCAGCTGTCTCCCGAGGGCCACTAGTGTCTTTTCCTTTTCCGCACCCTGCCTCGCCTCTGACAGGTGTTAAAGGAATTACAAACCTGTTGCGGCCAAGAAAACATGTGCAGATGGTGAAGGTCTGGTGTCCACCATGTCCTGTTACAGACTTCCAGGAACTGGGTGGGCTCACTGCCAAATGGCGCTCTGAGCAAGGAGGAGAACTGGGAGTTGGGCTTCAAGGCACTAGCTCTTTCCAAACATGATTCCTGGGGAATCATACTCTTTGGGAACAATTTAGGGCCTTTCAGTGTCCTACCAGGACTCATAGTCTAATCCATAGACCTTACTCTCTCCACTCTTTTTTTTTTCTGGCTGGCAAGCAGCCACCCAAGAAATACTCTAAGACGTGTTGATGAATATTGTCACTGTTGGAAACTATATTCTATGTAGTAAATAGTCTCTTTTCAGCTGGGTTCTCTATATAAAATCTGACCAGTAGGGGCAGAATATTGCTGAGTTCTTTAATATTCATCCATTCCTGATCTTAAAATCGCCCATTTGTTTTCTCTGAAACAGAGTGGGTTAATGGCTTTGGTGTCTAGTAAAGGCTTTCAAAAATGATTCCTGAAAAGAACGCCCTGGGTATATTGTTTTCAGATAGACCTTGGGGCAGCCAGCTGTGCCTGAGATGTGAAGGGCCTGGGAGAGACTTGAAAATACACTTGGCCATCGCAGAGGCTTGTCCTAACCCTTCTTAACTTGTGGACCCCGACAAGCTGGCCCTCTTCCAGTGAGATTGGGAATGTTGTCTAAACGCTGAATACATAGAAAGCAGAAGCTACAACCTATTTTTCTGGCTCAAAGTGTAGCAAAGAAACCTCTGGACTTCTCTTGAGACTGCACAGTAGAATGGTTTCTTCATTTGGTGATTTCTTTATCCTTAACACCTTACATCTTGCACAGCCTTGGTTATCAGGGCAAAGCCCTGGGTTGCAAGTGATTAGATAACCAAGTCATTTCCTGTATAGATTAGAATTTTAGTTCATTCATACTCAAACAGTTTTCCCTGGTTGCAGCGAGGTGCTCAAGATAAAATGTGAAGATATTTTAATGAACACCTCCCCTAGCAAGATATTCATTTTCTCATCACACTTAATTCCTGTAGAGGATTCTAGAGTAGGTATGAAGAGCCAGGTGTTATTAAGAAGGACTTAGTTGTCCCCAGTGACTGAATACCCGATGTGGCCATTTGGCCTGTTTTCTTGGCAGATTATAGTATCCTATACATGTGTGCAGTTTGTATACTTCAGATGTGGACTTGACTGGTAGACATCTGAATTATTCACCTCCTGCCAAAAGAAAGAACCTTATAAATAGTGCTTTGTATTTTGAATTTTACAGTGCACTGAGTAAACACAAGATATACGTTAAGAAAGGAGGAGTAAAGGACCGCCCACATCCTTATTTTTCGAGTGGGTGTAACTAATGACTAGTTCCTGGATGTGTAACTAGGATGCAGGTCATGGTCCCATTGTCGTCCCTGGCAGAGCTACAGTAAACACTGCCTCCCTGTAGGTCGCTGTGTTATCTTGCAGGTACAAGTGTCTGAAGTTCTTTTTTTCCTGAGAAGTTTTCTACAGAGCTTGCTTCAGTGAATACCTGAGGCTTCCTTAATATAATATTAATTATACTAATAGTTAGTGGTTGCACACATGTGGTGTGCCAATGCTAACACCTTTTTGTGGATTCTTCCAACTCTGTTAATTAGGTGCTGTCATTCACCCATTTTTACAGAAACCAAGGTGCAGAGAAACTGTCCCTTGGTCCCAAGCTCCACAGCCCATCTTTGTGACTCTGGGTTAGGTTCTTGACTGTCACACTGTGCTGTCTGGAGGCAGTGAGTGATGGGAGGGTCTTGGCAGCACCTGGGGCTGGTCCCGCAACCAGATATCAGAAGAAGGAAGAGCAGACATTTCTGAACAGGAAGTATATCACTGTGGGTGGCTCCTGCATTTTAAATGTGCTCAGTTTAGGTGAGTGATGGACAAATTCATTGCAGCAGATTTCAAGAAGAAATGGAATTTTGAAGGAAAAGAGAGATGTCTAATGACATTTAAAGGAAAGGGAAAGATAGTCGGCTTTGTATAGGGTGCTGACCTACACCCTGGAAAGGCATCTACAGAGATGATGTGGTATCTGTCAGGGGGTTCCTAGGAGCAGTTTTACCTGGAACAGCTGTTTCAGGTTTGTGGGTATTAGCTGTCCCTCCTTGCCCTGCTTTTATCGAAGGCAAACATAGACAGGGCCAAGCTCCTTCAATTCTTTCCTTATTTATTTCACGGCTGGGCTTGGGAGAGGAGGAAGGGCAGGTAAAGATATAGTTCCCCTCCCCTTCTTCACATGGACACCATGTCACAGTGCTATGTCGGAGTGAAGAGACCTGGAGAAATCCCCAGGAAAGACCCTTTGTGAAAGGCGAGGAGTCTGATAAAATCCTGCAGGGGCCTTTTATCTACATCTTCGTCAGGATATCTTTTCCATTTTGTTTTGTATTGATCTTATCTCTGTCTTTTCATTCATTCAGCAAAAAGTACCTACTCTGTGTAGCCAATTACCATGGTGAGCAAAATCAGACAAGATTTCTGCTTTCATATAACTTTTTTTGAAAAGCTGTACAAAAAATAATTGCACAAAATGTTAAATGACAAATGTTCTGAGTGCCTTTGGGAGAGGTACATATTTGAAGGGGTTTGGCCTACTTAAGGAAATCAGGGCAGCCTTCCTAAAGAAGTGATGATGAGCAACAATCTGAAGGATGAGTAGGAGTTAAAGAGAGAGGGGATGGCATTACAGAGGTGGCAGAATGTGCAACGTCTATAGTGGAAGGGGCCGTGGCATGAAGGAGGGACAGAAGAAGGCCCTCGTGGCTCGGAATGTAGAATAAGGAGTACAAGACGTCTTTTCCCGAGGGTTGTGAGGTTTTCTAAGCATGGGTTTGAAATGATCAGATTGACAAGATATTACTTTGGCTGCAGTGAAGAGAATGGATAAATGGATTATAGGGGTTCAAGAGGAGATGTAGGTGGACTAGTTTAGAAGTTTTAGCAGTTCAGGAAAAAATGATCACCTGGCCAAGGAGGTAAAGATGGAGGGAACTGTGTGGATGAAGAGAGGTGATAAGATTGGATGTGGTGATGGGTTGGAAAAACAAGATGAGAAAGATGGAGGCAACAAGGACTCTAGCTTGCACGATTCGATGGTGGTACCATTCCATAGACATTGTCATGTCTCCCCCAGCAGACTGTAGACTGATAGCTGGATATTTCTCTAATGTAATTTCAAGCCCTCATGGAGTAACCTATACAGTAGGTACTCAGCTTTTGTTCACTGTATTCTTCGAATAGGACAGATTTCTTTAGAATGAGGGCATTTGTGCTCTGTGGGAAGCAGCAGTTTGTGTACCACGTAGTGTGGTTTGGGCAAGGTAGAGGTTCCATAGCTGGAGTAGAGCCCCAAAGGCGTTTAGCCATGTGGAGATATGCCTTCAAGTTTCAGGAAGCCTTTCCAATAATTTTGAACTCTTAGCACTTAGAAATCTATATTTCTCATTTATATTAGACTGAACCCTTCTGACCTTCACTGTCTCCAATGTAAGATGAGCCTAATAACACCAACCTCCTGGGGTGGCCGTGAGGGTTTTTTTTTTGATAATTTTGTGAAATATGGAGGAGTAATCAAAGGACTCTGTCCATCTGTGTGTCCTTTTACCTGTATTTCTCTCCACCATTAGTTGGTGCCATTGCTCAGAGGGCACCAGCCAGTGGATAATGGTTGGCTCATGGTAGATGAAGTATCTCTCTTGAGTAGCTGCTCATGTATAGGTTTCTTTTATCACCTAATCCTTCTGTAAAATGACTAGTCAGTTTACAGTGGGTAAGTTTTTGATGTGATTCTGTTGGCTGATCTGAAGGATGAGAGAGAGAGATGAATGAGAACAGGTCAGAGGTAATTTTTTCCTTTTATTAAGATTGTCTTAGATTTCAGGTTCTGGGGTGCTCAAGGCAAGTCACAACCCCAGAATTGAGAGTATACTAAGCACAAGTGATTTCTCGATTTCTATCCTCAGTGTAGATATGTGTAAGATGATAATGGTAATCATCACCGACTCTCTTTGAGACTAGACACCAGATAATTCTAGTGTTTTGGTTGTTGCTGGAAACAGCTTTCTCACAGTGTTTTCTCTTCACAGAATAGAATGCTTTTACTATATTGGTGAACTTCTTCAAAATGATTTGCCTTTAGGTAGCCTATTTTCCTCCATTGTCTTTAGATTAAATATTTCAAGCCTCTTTAATTTTTCCATCTCTGTCATTTCAAACATTCTGGAACACTGGTATATGTCTTTCTATCTTTACCATAGTGTTTTTTTCCTGTTTATTTCCACTTTCTCTTGGAACTACATGATATCTTTGTTCATTTCATCCTTTAGTTGACAAAGGCCTTAGATATATAATTAACTCCTTTGTCTTCTATATATTTTCTATGTATTCTATTTTATAGATAAGGAAATTGAGGCTGTCCAGTTCTACCATAAATCAACAGTAAGCCCATGACTCAGTACTAATCTGTTGATTTCTCAGCTCATGGTGATTTTCTAGAACTTTAAAATATTTCTAAGATTCTTTGTTTTAAAATCTAACTTTCAACTTAAGGTTATTCTCTCCTAGAAATTGTTTTCTTGCTTTATTGTAACTAAAGCTTTAATTGGTTTAGCACAAGGGGAGAAGCAAGCAATGACTTTGTCTCATAAAATTAACATAAAAATTTATAGCTTTATAAATAATATTTACTGAATTTGGCAATATTCGTATAATGAATAAATAATTTTAAAGTGTACCAATATTTTTTGTATGGTCTGGCCAAATTCCCACTTGGAGGAGATTACATTTGTGTTGAAACATACCGTCTTTTCTCTATCATCTTGGGCTTTATGAGGGGTTTATCCTTGGACTAGTAATTTTTCACTCTGAGTTTGTGTAGGAAATCAGGATGTATCTAGTTATCTTATGAGGTATCATGAAATTTTCATAAGGACATTCTCATAAATCCACTTAATTAAAAATAAAGAACATGTTATATAGCAACAGGATTTTGTTCTTCCTTTTAAAGAGGAGATGGGAGTCCATGAATCAGATGAAGATAGGCTATAGCAATTTCAGAAAGCATGAGGATTACTGCTTTAAAGGACCCGGAAGAGCAGAAACAAACCCAACAACTCTGTCAGTCTTTACTGTGTCCTGGTGTTTAGGTGGATATTGAAGCTCTCTAACTGGTGACCTATGGTCTAGCTACTTCCCTTTAAAAGCTGTCTATTTAAAATACGTTCTGTTCCTCTGCCCAGCTCAGTGAGCTTTTTTTTTTTTTTTTTACTGTGCTGCCCTCAGAGCTGCCTGTCAAGATGAAGAGCCTTTGGTGGAATAGCATTTTGTCCTTAACTCAAGGTCCTAGAATCATAAATAATAGGCAAATGTTGGCCTCAGAATGGACAAGAGACTCATTCATAGACTCCACAGAGTGAGAATAAAAGTGCTGAGAGGAGATGGGAAAGCACTTGGGTAGAGGTGGCCACAGGCACTCCGAGTGAGTTGATGAGCACCTTGGCTTCCTTTGCCCATTCAGCTCCTCATGTCCTCCCTTTTCCCCTTCCTTGAGGGCAGGGTGCTGTGCTGTCTTGGGTGCTGTGGTCAGACATGCACAGAAGATTGGACTTTGGGGACTGGGGCTTGTTCACCTTTGCTTCTCTATGGCCAATTCTGTCCCTCTTTCCCAGTTTCATTTCCCTGTTGTCATTTGATACTATTTAGAATAACCTGAAGTACTGTGGTAGCATCGTTCATTTTTATTCTTTGCCCTTAAAAATTCCATGCTCCTCTTCATTCATATTGTATCTTTGCAATCATTCTTCAGACCTAGTCAAGGGCTACCACCTCTTTGAAGCCTTCTGTGGCCATTGAACTTCTACTCTGAGGCAGAATTGATCTGTGCTACTCCTGTGCCATATGTAACTATCATGCTCAAGTACAATTATTTGCTTGCATGTCTAGAGTGAACACTGGAGGATGGGACTGTGACTTGTACATTTTATGTCTTCAACATGGTGCCTAGTATAGGATGGGTACCACCAAGGGGAGGGAGGGATGGATGGATGGATGGATGGATAGGGTGGAGAGAGAAGACATTTTTAGCTGGGATACAGGGGAAAGACTTCAGGTGTGGACAAGAGAGTTGTTTCTGCTACATGCTTACTGAAAAATAGTAGAGGTTGGAAATGCGAGCTATTAAAAATGAACTGTGCCTTTTTTTTTTCAGAGTAGAAACCAAGTAATTGTCAAGAGATGACATCACCATCATTTGCCTTTTTTTCTTAAAAGCTCTGGGATCTTTACTGAAAGATCTAGTTTCCTATGTATAAAATAGGTTGATAAGTCTATAAAGTATATTCTGTTATTAATGTGAGGATCAATTGAGGCTTTCAAAGGGCTCAGCTCCCTGCCTTGTCTGTAGTGAGGCCTCAGTGTGGTAAATGGTAGTTAGCGCTGTTATTATTGGCTTCCGTTGTATGATAGAATCAAGAGGTGCCTGTTATAAATGTTATGAGGCAGAATTCTCCTTCTCCCTGAAGTAAGAACTTTTAGATTCATAGGTAAACACAAAGTAGATGTTCAGGTGTTAGGATTCATTGCAATTGGGGTTATGCATTCTCCTTCCTCTTCTTAGTTATATAGTACTTCTATATAGAAAGGAAAGCACTTGCCAGTTTTTTTAGAAAAAGTTTTACTCCTGCCAGCATTTGGTTCTGTGTGAGGCATTACATGGGAGTCTTTTTGGTTGTTTAAAAGAATATATGTCTATATATGTATATATTTATTTGCAAAAAGAGTTGTTCTGTTTCTCCCTGAAGACCTGGAGAGCAGGTGGCATGCATTGCTGTTTCTATTTTGATATGGAAACAAGTCTGGTTGGTCTGGGCCATCTTGATTTTGTCATGAATGCCATTGTATGGATACATTTCTGCCCCTGCCACCCCCAGTTGGAAAACCATTTTGGAAATCAGTGATAGGCATTCCTAATGGTGTTTGTTTATCCATTTATTCACTCATTCACACAATCATTGATGCAGTCACTCTCTGCTCAGTGTTTCATTGCTTTTCTCACCTGGTCCTTCAGTGCTGGTTCCAGAGATTTTTTTTTCTTGGTCTAAGAGGCTGCAACAGTTGCCAGTGGTGATGACTATTTGTATGTGCCTCTTAACTCCTTCTTCTAAGAGTATTTTATAGCCTGTCCGCTACTGTTTAGGTATGTGGCCACTTGTGTTTGTTGCTGAAATATAGGTCAGTGAATTTCTGAGCAAACAAGAAAATGCATATGAAAGAGCTATATACACAAACCAGATGGTATGGACCCACCATCTTTTCTCTCTATTTCCAGAATCCAAAAGGCTCTGAAAGCTCTCATAACCCATTTGGTAGCAAGATCTCATTTCAGTGAATGAGAGTCTGTATTCATTTATCTCATTTAGTGTGTTTATTCCAAAGTTTTGCTGCAAAAGTGTTACTATGAGTATGGGGTGCTGACCTACACTCTACACATAAGGTGTATGCTACCTTTTTAAAATGTTAACATGTTTGAATTCCAAAGCGCTTCTGGCCTTAGGGCATTTAGATAAGAGATGTGGACTTATAGTGTTTTTATTAGGGCCTCTAAACCTTTTTTCAGTTGACAATCTACCCTTGAGATTCTCTCCATGGCACCATCTTTTTGTGGTGTGCAGATGAGGATCTCCCTTGCCTGTCATTTAAGGAGCATTGACTGAGGTGCTGTAGGTTGGACTTTGTGCTAGGTATGGGAATAATAAGGCCTTGGCCCTCTTTGCCTAGGAGAAGCTAAGAGCCTCCTGATGATGTGGAAGGTGCTATAATAGCAGTCTGTGGAGTCTTGGGTGTGGTAGGATAATCACAACCAGAAACTCCATCAAATTTGCAAAGGCAAAGAAGTATGGAAGAGAGTGTGATGGGAGCAGTTGTGTATTTGCTGTGGTCTTTGAAAAAGAAAGCCAGAGATGGGGCTGCAGAGGGGCCAGTTTTTGAAGAGCCTTATCTACCAAGCTAAACAGCTGAGAATTTATCCTTTGGCAATAGGGAACCTTTAAACCTGGAAATGAATGATCAGGTTTGCATTTTAGAAAGAGCCCTCCACTTTAATCTTAAGCGACTCCCCAAAAAGTCATTGCAATAGTCTGGTCAACAGGACATTTTACTAGTATACCTAATGATACTTTACAGTATAATATTTTGGGGTTTGCAAAAGATTTTCTCCTGCCTTAATTTCTTTTGCAGTAGCCCCAAGGGATGAATGAGTAAGTAATAATTTAGGAAACAGGTTTGGAGAAGTGACCTGCCCAAGGTCATATATAGCAACTGGCTACACCAGCTCTCTTAATTCCACACCCATTGCTGCTTGGACATGATATTAAAACATTTTTGTATATTCCTCAGTTACTAAGCATACTTAAAGATAATCTGCCACCTGCACATCTTTCGTGTTTGTACCCACTGACTAGACTGTCAGCTCATTGAGAACTTCAGTATTAAATTTGCTGTGCCTTTGACACCCAGTAGGCACCACCAAGAATTTGCTAAACTGTTTCTCATACAAAGCCAGCACAGGCCTAGGAAGAAGCAACATTTACGAAAACAGAGGGACCATCATTTTTCTTAATGTATATATAATCATGTTTATTTATTAGGCAGTTGTATGTTTAAGACACTGCTCCAGGTGCTGTGGGGAATACAAAATGTAAAACATTTAGATTTAAATTAAGAACTTTGTTATGAATTAAGCCTCTTCTATCTTATCCACATCCCACACACCAAATTTCTTGGCTTTTGCAACAAAATTTCTTTTTAATGAACGTTGGGTGTTGAAATCAAAAGGCTTCTTGAACAAACTGATTAGAACAGTTAGGCTACACAGTTGCTTTGTGTTAGTTTATGCAGTAATTAGGTGTGACATGGCACCTTTCCAAATGGATATCTTAGAAACAAACAAACAAATCATTAAATGGGGATACTTTATTATAAAAGAATGAAAATTTTAGCTTGACTAGATGCCCAGTAATATCACTTCACAAGTGAAAATCATCTTGTGAATCATACTTAAAATTAATAGCAAACTGTAACTTTTTATTAAAGCCCTACTGAGTTAGCAGTGAAATTAATGAGGTAATCTTTTTCTTATGCACTTGGCATATATTGCTATTTATGCTAGTAGTATTTCCTAAGCTGTCCAGGAGTTAGAAAAAGATCAAGTTCTAGATTATTCTCAGTCTTAGAAGACATGTCAATTTAAAAGCATCAGTTGAGTTGACTTGGTTCTGATTTTCTTTCACCAACATTGTATCAGAAGAGCTTTGGGGGGGCCCCAAAGAAACTGTAGAGATTATTCAAACTCAAGGGCTAGAGTCGGGGGTGGATTGGGGGGGAAATGGATTAGGAAACTGATCCACGTGGGTTCAAGTCCATTCTTAACTTTTTAATTATAACTTTGTGCAAGTCTCTGAGTCTCTGGATTTTTACCTAAAAAGTGAGCCTTAAGCTAATGTTTTTCAAAGATTCTGAGACATGCGCTTTATTGTCCATTTTACATTTTAATATATCCGAAAACAAGATGTGTTTTACAGTGCATTATATGTTATGGTTTAATTTATGGTGTTTTTTCCTAATATAGTGGTTCATAAAATAACAGTGCATCTTACAACCAGTGATTTCTTAGATTTGATACAATGTGGTAATATTTGCCTTACCAACCTTCTGGGTTGTCGTCAGGATCAAATCAGATAGTATATTTCCTGGAACATGATTCCACCTGTACTAACAAAATAGCAAAAGCAAAAGCACCTTTCAATAACCCTTGACAGTCTTTCTCCCTTTGGTACTTACTGTGATGAAACTTAATTTCTCTGCATCTTAAAAGTATGTTGTGAAGAGATGGAAAGTGGAAACGGCAAATTTAGATGAATTATCAAATGTCTCTCTTGAATATTTGAACTAGCAAAAGAATTTCAGTGGATTCTTACAGTTGACTTCCTGAAAGATTTTTTTTTTTTTTTCAAACAATACCTCAGACATGTTGGTCTTGTCTCCCCTTACTCCCCCCACCCCAAAAGGAACTCCAGGGCAGGCCAGCTTTAGGCGAGAGAGGGTGGAGGGAGAGAAGATGATTTCATTTTGGACGAATTGAATTTGAGATGAGTTTGAGGCATCCAAGTGAAGATGTTGAGTAGGCAGTTGAATTTGTGAGTCAGAGATAAAAATGTGGCATTTTGGGTACAGAGATGGTAAATGAAAGCTCGATCTTGGATGAGATAACCTAGGAAACAAACAGAGAAAAGAGAATTGGAACTGGAGGTTGACAAGCCCCTTCAGCTAGCAAACCTGTTTTATTTGGCCTGTGTAATGTTTTTAAAATATTTGAACAAGTTGCTATAGCATGTTTATGGTTTTTTGGCTGCCCAGAATATATTTTCTCTTTTTGATAGCAGCATCATAATTTCCTTTTAAGAAATTTCCTATCCTCCAATCTCAGACCTTGTGCTTTAAGATTACGTTTCATTCTGACCCCAGATGAAGTGTGCAACCTAGGGCTGGCCAATCATCCGCCGAATAGCCTAGCTACAATGGTCAGTTCAAGAATCGTCTAACAGTCTAAGTTGGCCCAATCAGAGGGAATTTTGAGACTGTGAGGGAGCTCCGGGAAGAGAATTTTTCTTGTTTTCTGTTTAAACACCTGGCAGGGTATGGTCTGGAGGTCTGGCAGCTGCCTTGCTGCCATAGGGTAGAGCTTATCTGAGAAGAGGGACAACAAAGAAATACAATCCAGATAGAGAAACTGGTCCTGATCACACTGATCAAACCCAGTGGCAGCTGTACCTCTAGGCTTTTCGGTTAAAAGAGCCAATAAATTTTCATTTTGGTGTAACCAGGATTCTTTTATTTGTACCAGAAAGAAAGTCTAATTGATGCAATTGCCAAGATTTAAAAATGGTGAGTTTTTATATAGAACTCAGGACTTCTGGCTCGAGCTAAGTAGCTGTTTTCTTAATGGGAGCGTCTGCTCTCCATTTTATTATAATCTTCATCTCTCCCTATTGTCATCTTGCCCTGATGCCTAGGGTCTGTTGCCAGTTAGCCTGCTCTTCCGCTGTTTTAAATTACGGAGTTGAGGTGGAAATGAAAATCAACTTTGTTTCACTTAATTATATCACTGTTTGCCCCTGTGGATAGTTGGGCTTTTGACTGCATATAGAGTGAAAGGAAAAGGAGGTCTAGGTTCAAGCTTTGGGGAGCTAGAACCCTAAAGAACAGGTAGAGGAGGACAAGCCTGCAAAGAGAAGAGAGCCACGGCAGGAGGAAGGAGAGCATTGGTTGTAGAGGCCAAAGCTAGGAGTATTCCAGGGAGAAAACTGATCAGCATTGCCAAAAGATGAAGAATGAAAAAAGGATTCTCATTTGAATTTGCCAACGAATAGATTATTGTTGACCTGGAGCTGTTTCAGAGAGTAAGGGAGCCAGGCAGATTCAAATGGGTCGAGGATTGAATGGGAGATGAAAAAATGGAAATACCCAAGGAGGACAATTTTTATTTTCCTCGTGAAGGAAACAAAAAAATCAGGCACTAGCTAGTAACATGTGAGGTTGAAGTGCAGTCCTTTAAAGGTAGGATTTCAGGATGTTGAAGTGTTGATGGGAAGGATCTGGTTGAAAGGGAGAAGTTGATTGGGTAAACAGGAGAGAAGAGGGGTAACTGATTAGGCGAGCCTGAGAAGGTAGGACAGAGTGGGTTCTAAGGCCCACATGGAGTGGTTGACCTTGGATGAGAGGATGGAACAGGATGCAACAGGAAGCAAGAAGCTGAAGGTTGGTAGAGATGTAAGTTAGTCAGGTAACAAGACGTTGCTGTGCGATGAGTTCCATTTCTCTCTTAGGAGACAAGGTCATCTGAGACTTGGGTGCTGGTGGTCTGGATGTCAGAAGGGGTGGAGGTTTGAAAGTGAAATAACAGTTGGGGAGAGTGGGAGAATGAGTCTGCGAGAGGAATGTGGTAGAATCAGCCAGCGTTGCTGAGTACTCATTTGCAGTTGGTGCTCATGAATGACACTATCTCCCTGCTTGTCTCTTTCTCCAGTGCCCAGGTCCTCAGTTGTAGGCACAGACGGAGCTATAGTAGGCATCATCTAAGGCTAGAGTTTGGCAGAAGGAAGAGGACAAAAAGATGAGCAAGTTAAGTTAGGCATTTGGCAAAGGTGTCATGAAAGCGTGTGTGATGGGAATGACGGGCTTTAGAAAGGAAAATGAGTAATGTGGGATGTGAAATGAAATTTCTGATGAGGCCCTAGTGGTTGATCACAATGAAGGAGATTTTGATAAGGAAGCTGGGGATATTATTTATAGTCAGAGGATGGGGTGTTTGGGTGGTGGGTGGCTCAGGTGAGTGGAGGAAGGGGTCATTGGAGGTAGGCAGTCAAGAGATTAAGACCAGATGAGTTTGGGTGTTCGAGTCACCCATGCTGACTGCAGGATTAGGGGAGAAGAGGAAGACTTTGGTCAAGGTTCAAATGAGGTAATTGGGTTTGGCTGTTTATTAAGAGCAGGTTATTCATTTCCTCTACACCTCCTTACCTTCAGTTTCAATGGAAATTCAGCTTGGAGAGTATATTTAAATGGTTTGGGGCCCACATCTCTGTTTTTGCAGTATGTCCTGAGAGTGATATTTTATCAGGAAAAATGTGTCTTTAATCACTTTGTGTTACTATGGAAAAGGTAAATCATTGAAACTTTTCGAGTTCATAGAATCTTCAGTTGCTGGAATGGTCGGTGCTCTTTTTGCCTCACAAATGGTCATGTTGCTTCAGAAGGTGCAATCGAAATCTTCAAGAGGAGGCCAGGTTTAACTGAATCCCTTGTGGCTCTCTCTGTGATGAGCGTTGAAGGGAGAGTAAATAGGAAGCCATGTTAGAGACATCTGTTGTCATTTGTAAGACGGGTTGTGCTTTGGCAGTAACTGAGGCCAAGCAAGCCCATTAGTCTGTAGTTTATAAGCAGCAATCTGAGAACTCAAAAAATTCTTCTCCGAATGGTAAGGCATTGGAGCCAGCGTTCTTTATACTTGAGAGGGGAAGGAAAAGGGTTTGAAAGGCTCACCAAGAAAAAAAAAAATAAGCACTTGCATTTTATAATAAAATGCTTAATCTGATAATCACAAAACATATGAAGGTTGTGATAAAAATCCTCACCAAGTAATCAGGATGCAGAAGTCTGTAATCTTAAAAAATAAATACATAAATAAATAAAAAATAAAGCAAGCATGCAAGCTTTCAGATACAGTATCTATTCGTCACTGATACTGAAAAGATTAGGTAAATGACAAAGAATGAAGCAAGAGTGCCCCTGTTTTCAGGCTGAGCATGATGATGACAGCGGGAGATGTCCCTTGCACTCAAGAGATCTACCATGGAATGAGATGTTTTACAGCCTAGAGCAGCTCTGCTGTCAACCAGCCGCTCACTCTGCTCTCTGTAGCTCTGTCTCCTTATTTCTCCAAGGAACCTGTTTATTCATCCCTACTTTTGTCTTTCCTTTGCCTTCTCCCAATACCTCTCTTCCCCTTTCTGCATATCTCATCTATTTTCCCTGTCCAGTGAGGCCCAACCAAGTCCAAATCCAACATGATGCTACATATGTGTGTGCGTGTGTGTGTGTGTGTGTGTGTGTGTGTGTGTGTATAATTATATATTTATGGCTCTTTGTGCTTATTGTTTGTGTGATTTGGTAAGTTAGCTCTTTGATAGATTTATAGATTGCTAAGGTTGTGAGAAATCTTGGACTTTTTTCTCAAACTATTCCCAAGGCAAGAAACACTCTACCCAACTCAGAGTTTACAGTCTGCAAGTTCTTTTAGTCTGTGGGCTATTCCGGATTCTGAGACTCGGGTTCTCCTATCTGGGACTTCAACCCTTCAAGGATTGTTTCATTTTTCTCTAATAAAGAGAACAAAGAGTAGCTAATGAGCATTGCCTGCCCTTGACATCTGCTGTTTTATGCTATTTTACCCAAGCAATAGTTTTGGCCCTGCCTTAATCATTTCTTTCTTGCTCTCAAAATAACCAAACCACCTGCTTTGTTCTTAGCATTTTTTTTTTTTGAAAGCCTTAGTTTATCCTAGATGTGAGCCTTCTTGTGGCGTATAAATTTATCCTGTCCTTTTGTGTACATCTTTACTACAAGTATTGTAAAACTTGTAAAGTGGGAGATGAGATGTAAGTCCACCCAGAATTGTTTCTTGGGCTCAACAGTGGAAGGGGGCTGAGTTAGCTTGCAGCCAAGGTGCCCTGGCTTCCTTCAGGTCCTTTAGGAATTCTCAGTTGGGTTTGCAGACTGCCAAGGACAGTGCCTGGCATGTAGTAGGCCATTAATGGGAGCTTTTCTTATGAGGCCTAGGCGGCTGATCAGAAAGATCCCACGTTGAAGAAGTTTATAAATTAAGAACTTATCTCCTACATGAATTGAACCCCTCAGGATTTTCACATCATGGTAGTTCTCTGTACTTAGGCCAGCCAAAGAATAAATGGTGAACTTAGAATCATAGAACACTACAGCTGGCAGGAAACAGATCTCAGCATTGAAAATGCTGTTAAGTCAAAGGAAGCTGAGGCCTGGAGAAGTTTGGTGACCACTCCCAGGCCATACTGTTTATATTGACAGATTGGGACCAGGATGTAGCTTCCCGAACCCTCAAATTAGGATTTTACCAGGTGTGTGACTCTGGAAAGTCACTTTTGAGGGAGGAGAGTGGAGAGACAAGAGAAAAGGGATAGCATCTTGAGGACGCTCTAATCTTGGGTGGTAATGTCAAAGAATAGCACTAAATATATCGGTTTGGCCCCCGATACTTTACCACATTTCTCCTCTCTGATAGTTGGCTTCTACATCTGGTCCTTTTAAATTAAATTCTGAGTCAATAGTTTGGAAAACCAAGAGAGTTTGGGGTCCTAGGGATAATTATAGCCTCCCATAATATTAAAGGTCACTGCTTTGTGACTGCATCTGGCAAAGAGTAAGAGAAGAGCCTGGGCTCAGAGAGGCCTCTGGGCCCTGTGGGAACTGTGGGGTTCAAGTGTATTGCTGCCTAGGCCTGGGGTCGGTGCTTGGTATTTAGCTATGTAAGGAGTGAGTTGCAGGCAAATGAGAAGCCCCTGGCAGTGGCTGAGGTCTGTGATGTATTGAGAATTTTGGGGGGTCCTGTTCATGTCCACTGCAAGAAGGATGGGAAAATAAAGAAGCAACATAGCACAACAACGATAGAATGGAAATGAATACATACAAAGATTAGACTGAGAATGTGTTTTCTGAAATTGCTGAGATGGGGGCAGTGTATAATTGTGTTGTATGTTGTAGAGAAGTCTTGTGTTTCCTTAACCTGTAGGGAAGATCTTTTAGTGACCCCTAAGAACATTTGGACAGAGGGAAAATTTAGGGATGGATGTGTGAGCAGACAGAACAAGGACTTAATTTGACCCCGTCGGTGGCAAGCTGAGGTGCAAACTGGATGGTTTAGCTTCATAGTTGGCGATCTCAGCCACAGTGCTGCCTGCCTTGTGGAGCTGCCCACTGTGATCCAAGCCCTGGAAAAGCAATCAGATCCTACAAGTCTTCCTGCTCTCTGCTGTCCCCAGGATTCCTTAGAGCCTAGTAAGTCACTGGGATGCTTTGCGACCCAAGACCCGCCTTTGTTAAATGACCATGATTTTTAGGTTCCCGTAGAATCTTTGATCTTTGAAGATATTTGCATCCTTTCCTTATACCATCAACCTTTTATCTTGGTAGCTGAGTATCAATTGGTTTTTCCCTGCCTTTTGGAGATTTTTAGTTAAACTTGGCTCAGCCCAAAACCTTCTGGCGATTCCATATGTTCCTCACGCCTCCCTCTGCCTCTGAGCTTCTGAGCCCTACAGTGCTGTCTGTGTGTCACTCACATACATTCTGAATGCAATATTTCTCTCCACACCAGTTTCCAAGGGAAATCTCAGGGAGATTTTATTCCATCAAATAGGCCTTAGGGAAGACTAGAAGAGTCATAATTTGACCTTTGTGACCAGCTTTACTGATTCTATCCCTACTTCATATTTTTTCTCACTTGATAACCAAAGTTCTCCCCATACTGGAACAGCTGTGGGACAGGGAGGCACTCTCACTCTATACCTTAACAACTAGCACACGTAAATACTATTTATTTCCAAGAATTCTGGTGAAAAGTAAAAGAATGTCTCATTACATGCACTTCGGCTTGGGTACAAATACATCAAATCAGAGATATGACTTTATACATAATATCTAATTGACTAGGCCATTGATTATGCCATCACTGGACTATTTGTATTAATTTATAATAAATGTTTTACTATGTTCTCAGCACTATATACTATACTATCTGGACAACGTTCACCTCAAATTTCTTTAATCTCCTTTATCTGCCAACTCTTTTTATGTTTTCAGTGCAAGCCTTATAACTTTGCTTTTAGCTCTCATACCAATTCCCATGTTTTTGAGCCTGAGACCTATATGAATCTCATTCCATTTCTTCTTTCCCTCTCCTTGTAGCCTGGAATATAGTTTTGGTTTTTGTTTTTTGTTTTTGTTTTTTTTTTTAAGTTTTATGCTTTCTTAGGTTTATTTTATGATTTCAGCAATCCTTTTCATATCCTGTTAGTAAGTACACAATCTAGAAGTCTCCTTGTTAGTACCAACACACCTAGAATTTTCTTTTGAGTAAAAGTTGTATAGAACATGCATGTATTCTTAAGACTTGTGTTCCTTTTCTCTAGAACGATGTGAATTTCTCCCAATCATTCTCATTGGCATGGATTGTCTGAATGTCTTTTTTCCTCGAAAGATTTCTTTGAGAGATTTTATGTAACTGGAAACTAGATCCCCAAAACAAAGGACTTTGAGGGGATTGGGAAGTCACGCTCTAATTCTGAGGATTGCCTAGGACCTCAGAAACTGCAAAATTCTTTCTAGGTTCAAGGAATTAAGAATCTGCTACCATTTGTGACTGCCAAAAAAGTAAAGGGGACTCTAACTCCATCTTTGTTTTTTTCTAAAGAAAAAGTTCATTTCTGCTCTGGGGAAAACAGAAAAGTCGAGGTTTAAAATAGATTACAGTATTCACTGATGAGGCTGAAGAATTAGAATTTTGTCAAGTCTTTGTTTCTTGGGTGACAAAAGAAAAAGGGGGAAGAGTAGGAAAAGGTATATTAGGTAATAATAACAATAGTACGTAGCATTTATAGGCCACATGCGTGTTAAGGCACCGTCCTAAGCATTTTCCACTTCTCATCTCAGTTATTACCACAGCGCTCTGACACTCCCACTCTTATCTTTATTTTATAGATGAGGGACCCATGCTGCCAGAGAGGCTGAACAGCATGCCCCAAGTCACACAGCTAATAAATGGCAGACCAGTGATTTTAACCTCGGCAACCTGGTCCGAAGTTCATGCTCTTAGCTACAAGGTTCCACTGCCATATATTGAGTCATTTTGACTTTTTCCCTCACTTTGAGTGTAGCCTCCCACAATATATATAAAGCACAGAAGTGGCAGTTTCAGCGTTTTCCTTGTTGTTGTTTGTTTGTTTAATAGCAGGGTTAAAAAAAGGCAGTATGCAGCCTAAACCAAGTTTAATTAGACCCATGTGGAAAACATAACAATTATCCATGCCAAATTTCCAACATTTTTTTTCCATTTTCATTATTAATAGTCACTGGTGCACATATTCTTTCATTTATTTTCTAAGTGAAATAATTGAAGCTAACATAGGATTCTAAGCTGTTGCCTAGTTCTTGAAGTATCTTTAGCCGAAAGGAACATTTTCTTTAAAAAAGAAAAAGTTAATTTTTGTTCGTGGGACACAAATTTCTTTAGAGATATGGTATTATCAGGTGTGGAATCTTGGCATTAAATTAAACTGTCCTTTCTCTACTTTGGGTTGATGGACAGGAACGGGAAGTGGGGTGGTGAGGCCAGGAGGTGGTAGTAGACAGAATATCTGGATAGATTTATCCAGATCTAGTCAGTAACTAGACAGAAACCCCTTCATTAGGTCTCAGACATCCCTATATGCCCCCAGCTTTCTGAAACTGAGGTTTTAGAAGAACCTTAAGTGATCTTGAGCTCAGTTATTCAAATTTTTTTTTTATATAAAACTAGCAATTCTCTATTTGTAAAGGAAAAGAAAATGAAGGATATCCACTCCCTTTCCAAATATAAAAAGAGTGTTCTTATATTGCTTTTTAAATTCAATTTAAAGATTCTTCAACAATGGTTTTCAATATTTTCTTCATTATAATATTCTTT
>NW_006431925.1:353548-364542 GCF_000325575.1 Pteropus alecto | reverse complement strand
CCTAAGCTATAGAAGGGTCATAGAAATATAACAAATAAAAATTATTATATAAAAATAGCTATCTATAGAGCTTTGATAGAATAAATGATTTAAAAATAAAGTTTATGAGGTTCCCCCCCACGCACATTTAAAACAATACAGTAATTATAGAAAAATTAGAAAATTCAGAGAAATAGAAGCAAAGAAATGCAAATTCCCATAGTCCCCGTACCCAGGAGAGAGAAACTTACTATTTTCATGTATTTTCTTTATCTGCAGAGTTTTGTACACCTTTTTCTGTATTGAGTTTTTGTTTATATTTCTTGGTTATGATCATACTGCAAATATGATTTTGTTTTCTGCTCTGTTGGAAAGATGTCTCAGGTTCAGTATTTCTTTGCTGAACCTGCCCTGTCACAGGTCAGCTCTGCAGATGGAGTGCTCCCTAAACCCAGACCCACTGTGCCATGCTACTGAGTGCTGGGCTGCAGAGTGCACAGGTCCTGCCTCGGGATCTCACATAACCTCTGGAGAAGACAAGCAGACATTTTTGTGGCTGATTGTTTTGTTTTGATTTTGTGTGGAAAATAACAAACATATACAGAAATTGAGAAAATATTGTAATGGACCCTGTGCGCCTTTCTCCCAGCTTCAACAATGATCAATTTAAGGCCAGCCTTGCTTCATCTAGACCCTAACTTCCTCTGCCCACCCCGCACCCCAACCGGAATCATTTAGAAGCAAGTCCTTGACATCTTATTATTTCATTAATAAGTATTTCTGTTCACACCTCTGAATGATGACTCTTTTCTCTTAATACTGTAATAGTATTAGCATACTTAAAGACCTTCCCTAATATAAGCGAATAAGGAATATCTAGTCAGTGTTCAAATTCATGTTTTTCCTCATTTTTCTTTTCATTTGGTTTGTATCAGATTCCAAATAAGGTCCATTCATTGCAATTAGTTGACATGCCCTTTGAGTCTCTTTTAATCTATAGATTCACCTTTCACTGTCTTTTCCTTGCGATTTATTTTGTTGCCACACTAGACCATGTGTTCTGCAGAGTTTCCCATAGGCTGGATTTTGCTCATTACCTCCGCTGGCCACTGTATTCCTTATGAACTGGTAGTTACATCTAGAGGCTGGATCAAATTGTGCTTGCATTCTTTTGTCAAGAATACTTTATGAGTATGTTGTGTACTCCCATCAGGAGGCACTTAAATTAATATCGGGGGTATGTGTGTGTGTGTGTGTGTGTGTGTGAGTGTGTGTGTGATATGTTAACAGTCAATGGTGGTTGTTGCTGCCTAAATTCATAATTAGGGGATTCAAAATCTTATTTCAACTATTTCTTAATTTATTACCTAGAATACTTCTATAGAGAGAAACTAGTCAACTATTTGGTTATCCTGAGGTATAGTTTATGTTGGAAAGGCAGGAGAACACTTGATTCTTTCTCTTTATTTACCAATTTTCAAAATGATTAGTTGACTCCATTAGCCATCTAATTAGTAATCTCCAAAAATAACCATTGAAAAAGACAGAGACAGAGACAGACAGACAAAGATGGAGGTAGGGAGGGAAAGGTGTGTGATTCATTAAGAATTCATGAATTTAAAAATATTAGTGTTTCAATTTGTTGCATTTATTCTTACTGATACTAAAATCGTGCTATCTTTGACCAGCGGGAGCCCCTCTGTGTTGGCTCCTGAATTCTTAGGTATGATTCTAGTAGTCTTTGACAGCTTTTCTGCTTTCTTATGTTGGGATATTTCTGCTAGTGGTTCTCAAAGTGTGATCTAAGGATGTCTAGGGGTTCCTGAGGCCCTATTAAGGGGTCTGTGAAGCCAAAATAATTTTCATAATAGTACTAAGGTGTTATTTACATCTTTTACTCTCATTTTCTCACATATGTGTAGTGGAATTTTTTAGATACCACTTGTCTATTGGAATGTGTGTATGTGTGTATGTGTGTGTGTGTGTGTGTGTATTCTTGTGTTTTCCAGAATTTCCTAAGATAAGCTCTTAGGAGTCTTCAATAATTTCTAAGACCGTAAAGGTGTCTTAAGACCAAAAAACTTGAGAACTGCTGTTCTATGGTCATCTTTTAGATTTCTTGCCACATACGTGGAATCACTGGTGACCTTATAAATTAGCTCCCTCAGTTTTCAACTTTTTTATGTATGAAAGATCTGCTCCAAGTCTCAGGGCCAATCAGTAGCAAAACCAGAATTCGAGCTAGATGTTTATGCATTTTTCCCCCCATAAAACAGAATCACTGCTGTCCAAAAATTTATGATTAATTAAAGCTTAGAAGCTGTAAAGACCACCTGCTATGCTGGACATGTACATTTTCGGGCCCACCAAGTAAAATTAGCAGTTCTTTTTGTGAAATGGAATATCCCTCAAAAGGGAAAAACAGATGTAGAGGCAGGATGAGTGGTTGCTGTAACTCTATAGTATAATGAAAAACAACACAGTGAATATGCTGTTTTTCTGGCCACAGTAGAGAAACTCAAGATGCTGTAGTAACTCATTAGAGTCTTAACTTTTGAAGATTTTAGCCATCCAGAGAAAAGCCAGCTTGGCCCATGGAATTCAACGATAGCTCATGCGTTTCCCACTAATTTCTGCACCCAGGATCCAATTGATCGCTTGACTATGTAGCTTAGAAATACTTTTTTGTTAATCTGGAGTTATTTGAACCAAATACTGTAAGAAAGCACCCTGCAGTTTTCAAAGCTGAATAGCAGTGTCTTAAGCCTGGGTCTTTCATTTTTCTTTCACTGAATAGTATGCAAATACCTAAAAGATGGATACTTAAAGCCACTGGATTTCGCAGTTCTAGGTCCTCAAGAGAATATTTTGTCTCTCTTTTGAGCTGAACTCAGTAACTCGTCTTTTGTTCACAGTTATTCCTAACAACTGTAGCTTCTCCTGTGTAATGAACAACATTAACTCTTATTTCCCAGGCACATGGAAGAGTTTCCATCATAAGAAAAGGTAGTCCACTTCCCAAACGGGTAGCAGTGAGTGGCTTTCTGAAGTTAATGTTTGTGTGGGAGAGGAGTCGACTTACGTAATGTCCTTGAGTATTTACCAATGTAAGAAGCACCTGACGGCCTCAGGTGCCATCTGGAAAAGTGTCATTGTATAGGAAGCTTGGGTCAGAGCTCACATCACCATTCTGGTGCTTCATAATTACTTTGTGGTTCAGATGAGTGAGGCACAGAATACGTCAAAGGTTTCAGGGCTCTTAGTAAAATACAGATTTCTTTTTTGGAAGTAGATATTAAACACAAAGTAAGTTTTTGTATTTATGAGCAAATTTATTTTTCACTGGAGCCTTGTTTATTTTTCTCAACATTAAATCTGTTATAGTGAAATCATTTACATATCTGCTTTAGCTGACCTGTTGCATTTAGATTTACGTATTGGAAAGTCAGAAGGCTGGGCTCTAGTAAGTCATCTCATTGACTTTGCTGAAGATAGTTTTAAAATATATGAAAGTCAGAGTATGAAATAGAAGGGTAGTCTTTCGTAGGGATGGGTACTACCATTGGCCATATCAAAATTTTATTTTCTCTCATATTTGTCATTTTGACCATATTACAAAAAAAAAAAAAATTAAGTTTCACGTAAAATTCACTGAGCAGAACAATCTTCACGTGAAAAGCATGTGGTATATGATGATGCAAACCTTGAGTTTATGGCTGGGGAATGCCAGGAATTTGGGGTTCTGGTGTCAGTGAGGAAAATGACCCCACCTTTCTGTGCTTTGGTTTCCTGTTGAGAAAGTTCTGCTCCTTCATAAAGACCTTGAAGTACTAGGGGGAAAGGAGCTTTGTGTGTGGAGTTTTCCATAAAGTGCAGTCCTAACTAAAAGGCTGGGTTAAAGGTAGGTGAATACTTTTATAAAAACATGTTGTACATGTATGTGAAATATTTATTTGCTTATGCCATGCTTATTTATTTACTGAAGTATAAAGTAGCCCCAGGCAATTTGAATTCAGATTTAAAATTCAAGTTTTGTTCACCTAATTCCCTTCTTTCTCTTAAGACCAAAGACTGTAAAGGCTTAGAAAGTGGAAATTGGAATTGATTTTAATTGCCTGAGTGGGTTTATTGCAGAAAAAGCTTTATTGAAGTGAAAAATGAAGGCCAAATTAGTTTTGTTCTTGCTCTGTGTCTAATTACGGGCAACTTTGGAGTATTCCATACTTCTCTTTTCCAAGTCTAAGTGAGGATATCCATCACAAAGTGAGCTATGACTTAACTCTGTGATAATTGCCTTGGCTAAAAATTTCTGTGGTGAGAACTCAGAATTCCAGGAATACATTTGAAGGTGGAATCGATTATACGGATGATGCGCAAGGATATGAAGCTATTTCAGGATATCCCAGAAACTCGAAAGACCTCTTCCACATTCCCCCAAATCTTAGCCACCGTCAAGAGCAGTTGTGTTTCGTATCCTTCCAGTGTTTTAAAGTTAAACACGAAGTTAGGCTGATGCAGGGAGTGGGGATAGCCTATTAGAATAGCATTTCTCTCTGGAGAGTGCCATTCTTTAGAAAAGATAAACAACAGTATTGCATGATTTGTAGCTCATACAGAGTCCATCGCTGTTGCTGAATATTTAGGACGATGTCATATTCAAATTTGTGATATTTTGATTTGGTTCTAAATGCAAAGTTTTTTGTTTTTGTTTTTTGCATGATGTCATTTTGCATGAAGAGGCTACAGGTGAGTGTTTTGGAGCCCATTAAGAAGGCAATGGGATGAAAATCCTCAACTACTTAGTTGAAGATGAGAGCCAAGTTAGAGTGAGTTCTGGAAAGAGTATGTGACATTGTGGCTATGCCCTGTTCCTTAGTTGGTGGGTTGGACTTGTGTTTCTGTTTTATTAAGGGAGGAGAGCTTTTTTTTGCATTTGATTATGCTACATGATACTGCGTAACCTGACATTTTGGGGCTTAGGTCTGGGAAATAAGGAAATAACAATAATTATTTATCATATAGTTTTGCATAATTTATATGATTTTTCTCTTTTACTGTGAGAGGCAAGTAAGAAAATGGAAAAGCAGAGAACCCAGGTGATCTGCAAATAAGATTAAGAAATATAGGAAATTAATAAGCTCTGAAGATATATAAGTTTTAGAACATCAGATATTAAAATCAGGGATTCAGAATTTTCCACTTAATTGAAATACTTTGAAATTTCATTTTTTTTGTCGTTGTTGCTATCTGACTTAACTTGATCTCTGGAAAAGTTTTATGGTTTCGTGAAGTTCTGAAGTCAAAATGAAGCAAATTAACTAGAAATAATCTTAGCTGTCAGTCAGACCATTTTTTGTATTTTGCTGAGGAATCTAGTAACTTGTAATGAAAGTTATATCTTTGTCTTAGCCTAGCATTGAGTCCCCATGCCTAGCATTGGGTTTAACACATAATACATAATACATACTGGTTGGCTGGTGGGCTGACGGGGGCAGAGTTTACTAAAAAGAAAAAAAAACAAAAAACAAAAAAAAAACTTGAAGCAAACCTTTTGGCCGGAGTATATTTGAAGAAAGTCTCAGTAGAAACTTTAAGTATGATGGAAGGTGTTAAAACAACTCTTCCTTTGAGGATTTGAAAACTTTGCCATTTTTCTATGAATTGTTAGATTCTAATGTCTACTGTTCTAAAAACTTCTGATGTGTAAAATGTCCTATATGTTAAACCTTTTGATCTGTTAAATATCTTCTGTGTTACACATTCTCAAGATGGTATTCTCTTGACATTACTTTGGGAAAATTATTTTATTACTGTTTTAGAGTCAACAGAAGAATGAATGAACAGGGATCATTGTTGCCAATTGACACTGCTCTCCCTATGTGAAAAATTAAATAGAACATGGGTTTTAAAGTCCCATCAAGCAAGCAATAGCTTGGCAAATTAATAACATTTCAGTGTTTTTGTTTTTTCTTTGGTTTGCCATTTACTGGTATTGATGTCTCTCAATAGAATTTTAAAGATTTTTTTTTTATCATTGAGGAATAATTGACATGTAACATATTGATTTCAGATATATAACATAATGACTTGATATTTGTATATTTTGCAAAATGATTACCACAAGTCTAGTTAACATCTATCACCATAATTACAAGTCTTTTTTTCATTGAGCTGAGAACTTTTAAGATCTACTCTCTTATCAACTTTCAAATGTGTAATATAGTATTATTAACTATAGGCACCATGCCGCACAGTACATCCCTATGACACTCATTCTGCCACCCCCCATCTCTGGCAACCATCAATCTTTTCTCTGTACCTATGAATTGAGTGTTTTTTGTTTTTGTTTTTAGTTTAGTTTTATTTTGTTTAGATCCCACATATAAGTGAAATCACGCAGTGTTTGTCTTTCTCTGACTTATTTCACTTAGCATACTGCCCTCAAAGTCCATCTACTTTGTCACAAATGATAAGATTTCCTTCTTTTCTATGGCTGAATATAAATATATTCATATATATATATTCATATTTTCTTTATCCATTCATCCATCGATGGACACTTAGGTTATTTCCATATCTTGGCTCTTGTAAATAATGCTGCAGTAAACATGGGGGTGCATATATCTTCTCGAGTGTGTTCATTTTCTTCAGATAAATACCCAGAAGTGGAATCATTGGATCATATGATAATTCGATTTTTAATTTTTTGAGGAAACTTCAAACTATTTTCCATAACATTCAGTGATTTTTTTTTTTTTTAAGAACCTAAAATAATTTATCAGGTATACAGCCACTTTTGTTGAAAAGTTGAGAATTTTAACCTGAAACTTTTTTTTTATTATTTAAATGAATTTCGGCTACTTCCTGTGGGTAGAGCTGGACTTGAGGTCTGATCATTTTATTCGTGTGGGACTTAGATTTGTTTCTGAAGCCATTTGAAGGAATCTCTCATCTTCCTGTCTGGCTTCATGCCTCAGGTACTGGTGCCAGCTCCATGAACAGGACTCTTGAGTGGAGGGGGAGCCAGGGGCGGACAGCAAGTCAGGCCTGCACAGGTGGTTCTTGTTTGGTGAAAGGCTGCCAAAAGGGGCAATCCTGAAGATTCCATCCATTCTAAGTTTATCTGGGGACTTTAAAATGGCATGACAGTTACTCAGATTTCTAGAAACCCTGCTTTATGACAAAAAGTGGCTTGTCTTTGAGATCTCTTTTTCAGATGTTCTGCCTCTGTCAAAAAGAATGTGAATCTGTGGAGCATTGCAGGGTCAATTTCTTTTATGGCCAAAATCTTCAGATTTAGAGGGAAGAATCCAAATATCTTCTTTATTTTATTCATTCTTTCCACAGATGTCTATTGAGCATTTCTAACGTGCCAGGTACTATTTGGGGGTGGGACAACAGGGATGTAATTTCCTGCCCTCGCAGAGCTTCTAGTGGTGCAGACAGACACACAACAAAGTTCAATATGTCAGATGGTGATACAAGCTATGGAGAAAATTAAAACAGGGATAGGAGGTAGGAGTAGTGCCAAGAGTTGAGGGAATCATATTAGGGCCTAGGGTCTTGCAATATTGATGGTGACTGATTGGACCCATAGGCATTAAATAGCACAGTCTTTTATGTATTGTGACTGTGCTATCATAGTCCACCAGCATTGTCACTGCTACAGTCAGAAAGTATTTACCCCACACCCATTGGCAAGGTTGTGTACAGAATGAGTCATACAGCTGAGTGTTTGTCCTTAATACTGCCAGCCCTTATGTGGACACATGTAGAAGACTTATTAATGACAAATTAAAAATAAGAAATTGACTACATTCATTCAGCAAATGCTTATTGGATCATGGTATATACAAAGCATCGTGGAGAATAGCAAGATGAATCGCATATATACCTTACCAAAAGAACATATAATCTAGTACACTTGTGTGAGATATATCATTTGCATGTCGGAGATTCAGCACCTGAGATAGACTATGAAAGGTCCATGACGTATGCTGATTTGTCATTTTGCTGAGGCATGGTTTTCAGCCACGTGCTCTGGGAGGCAGGTGAGGGTAACTAACCTGAGAGTGTGTTAGTCAACTGCCGGGTGTCCACATTCCAGCACAACATTGTTTATATCCATTGTTTAATGTGTAAAATGCCTTTGAAATGAAGTATGCTTTCTTTGTAAGGGATTGTTCTGAGAAGGAAGCTAGCTTGTAGTGCTGGTGATAAAACTGCCCAAGTCTAAGACGCAATGATTCTTAGCCAAATAATGGCATCGTTGAGGGTCTCAAGGAAATACTTCACATTTTGCTCCCATTCTGAGGGAAAATTGTATGCCGTACTAGTATTTGCCAGCTTGGAGATGAACTCTTCATGAGTGTATTATTTGGGTAAATCCTGATAATGACCTTAAGGGAAGTGCAGACACTAAAGAATTTATCTCCTTTGACTCTCTCTTGGAGGAAGCTAAGCAAAGCTTTTTCATGAGCGGCTTCATCTGGACCCTAATTTCAGGCTATTCCCTTTCATTCAGAAATAAAGGGTCAGCCATCTTTGTGTGCAGGTCCCTGGCATTTATTATATAGATGGGATCAAAAGTTTACTGTATGGAAATACATGTATATATTACTGTGTAGAGCTATATGTATAAACACAGCAAAGGAAATCTTGAAAGAGGAAGGAAAAGCCATAAAATACAATGGCAGAGGCTGTTGGCTATCCACCAAAATCCACATTTTTCTCTTCCTGTGTCCACAGCAAGAAGGCATTTTCCAGCCTTCTCTGCTCTTAGCTGCGGCCAGGTAACTGAGTTCTAGCTATTAGAATGACCATGATAAAGATGGCAGAGGCCGTCAGCCTGAATTCCTGCTTCAGTGTGACAAAGAGCACCTCACCCACCCATTCCCTGTTACGGCAGCAAAGTTCTGAGGTGTTCGAGCCATCCTGTGTTTTTGGGTCAATTTCAGCAGTGACTAGTCTTCCCTAACCAAGACTGATACTATGTGTAGTAAATAAGAGAGGCCAAGACTATAGTTTCGGTACCTTAGCCTTACTTCATTTCGATACTGGACCCAGTTGTTTCTACCTGAATGGTGGAATCGGCACTCTTGGGCGAGGCTGGTTATTGTGCTTGTAGGCTCAGGCTGTGTGTTTATTACTGCACCCACCATTCATGGCTCTCAGATGTCTATGCTCCTTGATGTGCCCCCACTGGCTGAGGGTGGAATCCAGGGAGTACTAGCTGACCTCTGATTTTTCTTCTTATTTTCCTCTTCTCTTCAAATATTTTAGTGCTTACATTTGTGCCAGGTGCTAGAAATGAAAGAAACATGAACTGTAACCTCAAAAAGGTAGATTATTTGATCTGACCACCTCAAATGGAACTCTTAGCTGGAGGTAACAAAAAATTTAAGTCAAATTTCTCAAACAATAAGTGATTGTATCAAGAGCTGAAAGGTACATGGACTTTAGGTACTGTTTCTCTGTGATTCTTTACTTATTTTTTTTATTTTTAATTTTTTTTAGGGGAGGTAACCCTTGGTTGACCTCACGGATTGCAATCTGTCAGCTTACAATCCCTTATTTTTTATTTTTAATGCCTACAGCACTTGGTCTTTCTAGGCTCTCTGCGATTCTTAATCCAGTCAGGTTTACCCCTGACATTTATTTTAGGTAGTCAACCACAAAGTTCAGTACACAACCATACTTGGTATTGCCTTCCCTACTCCTCATGTCTATAATTCTAATATGGACCATTTGGCAGGTATTGCAAATTGTCCAGAGCAAGTTGACTGGGTGCGTTTTCCCCTTTGAATTCCATTGAAAAGGACCCACAATGGAAGAATCACAGTGTTACTTCACTGAGTATTGTGAAGGACAGTGATATGAGAGGATTAGTGTGTGTAACCTGAGGAAATCCTGTTCAACTGTGTTTTAGTTGTTAGTTTTGGCAAACTTCAGTGACTCCCTTCATTTGGCCTATCCCTATATTTCAAGTTGGAATTTGAAGATCAGCTGCTTTCTTCTTCTTTAACCCATTATCAATCTCCCTCTTCTGTTTGCTCTATTACTACCATTTGTCTTGTTACTGTTGCCTTATCTGTCTTCCTTTTGTGATAGTATACTCTTTGGAGGTAGGTGCACTGGACCTTAGCTATCTTTGTGTTTCTTCCCTAGTCCCTTATCCCAGAGCATAACGTAGTGCTTTATGTATTATGTATATCTCAATAAAAATTTGATGAATTAATTGATTACTTAAACTTCTTACACTAGAAGGCTTCTCGAGCTAGTGTTATACTTGATGAATAGTTCTTTCCATGGCAGACATCACTTCCTGCCACCATTGTGTTGCCATCAATTCTTATGATGTCTCATCCTGTTTAACTTTGTGACATTGGCCTCACCTTAGCCTGTAACAGGAGTCATCCGACATGAGGTCTAAGAAGGGAAAGTGGTGACATGCTAAATGGTTGCTGTCTGAGTGTGGTAGGATGTGTCTTGACCTGGTTCAAAAAGTATTTGTAAGGCTCATGTCTGGTGGATGATACTGTAGCACATTACCATGATTTCTTGGCAAAAGAGCCATGTCATGTTATATGTAGTACTATATTGCTCAATTTAATAAAAGAACAACAGATTAATCTTTTTCTGCTTGGTAGCTAGGTTTGTATCTTACTTTGAGTCTTGCTTGACTCACTGAAGGTTCTGGAGAATTCTCTGAGAAGAGAGTCATGCAGATCCATAATTAGGCATGTTTCCTCTAATAAAATTACAGCTGAAATCCTTCCCTTGGGGTTTTGTTATGTTCCTTCTTCCTAAGAGCACATTTTAATAGTGGTAACAGAACAGAATGATTACTTAACAGGCTTTAGGACTGTTAAGTCCTAAAGGCTAGGAAAGAAAGTATTTTACAGGAAAAGCCCTCCACTCTCCTTTGTAATTAGGGCCTTCATCAGTATGCCTGTTCCTTTGAACAAGAGAGGGATTACCATCAATGTCTTCCTTCATCTTAGGCTTAACAACTG